>NW_026777741.1:0-117564 GCF_028023285.1 Balaenoptera ricei
AAAACGCATACGCCCTTTTTGGCCAACCAAGCAACCTGGAAAGGCAAATCAGCGCTACAAAGAAGACTCGCTACCCATCGGTCAAAAGGGCCATGCTGAAAAAAGTCTCAAAACCAGAAATGCAGGACAGGCCATGGAGAAATGGGAGCCTTGCGACACTGATGGGCGGGATGTAAATTGCCAACAGCCACTCTGGAGAAGTGTACGGTGTGTCCGGAAACATCCAAAAAACACAGCTTAGAGAGCATAGGGCACTTCCACTCATGGGGGTATAAATTGGGAAAATGAAAAATCAGCAAGACACAAGCACCCCAAAGTTTAGGGCTGCTCTGTTGACCAGGACCTCCACTTCATTCCACCTTCAATATCCCAGGAAAGAGAAAAATGGATAAAGAAGTTGTGGTCCTTATGTACAATGGAATATCACTCAGCCATGAAATCAATGTCATAAGGCTAGTAGCAGCATGATGAGTGGATTTAGGTACGACGATTCTAAGTGAAATAAGTCACACAGAAAAGGACACTTCTCATAAGGTATCACTTATAGAGGGAATGTAAAAACCGTTACACTTGAACTGAATTACAAAACAGAACAGAGTCACACATGCAGAAAACACACTATGGCTGCTTAACGGGAAAGGTGAGGTGGGGTGATACATAAAACAAGGGTTTCAAATTAGCTCAGATACCGTTCCATAAACCCAATATGTAATAGACAAGACCTACTCCTTGCTCAGAGAACTGGACTCAACACGCCCTATTCACCGCACAAGAATATATCTGACTAGTAATAATCTTAAAACCTATGTATTGATATCTCTCTGTTAGTGTGTCAAGTGGGTGTAAAGCGGCATAAACACAGCAGTGAAAAGCAGCTAAACCCCATTATAAAAATAAATTACTTTTACAAACCCATGAAACAAAGACAGTGAAAGAGAGAGAAATTCTTACACAATGCGTTCAGGGGCTGTGATGCAACCTGGATTGACCATATCTAGACCCACAGCTGGATGAGACATAAGGGTGGACACTCTTGGGGCTGAGAGGTTTGGTGAGGTTGGGTGAGCAAACGCAGACCCTTTAAAGTAATACTGCGTGGTACCCATCGCATGGGTCCCAAATCTCCAGGTTTAAGGGCATCTTCCTACATCGAAAACATGCATGAGAAAACAAAACGATGGTACACCATGTGATGGGGAAAGGTTTCTAAAACGCACCTCATTTCTCTTCTCCTTGTGCCTGGGTTCGCCATTCCAGATGCTTTACTAATAATCTCCCTACTTGGAGCATCAGCACCTTTAACCTCCTGTTCGGTACAGGTTGCAATTTGTCCTGAGGATGAACGGGTAGACGGGGAACCAGTGAGAGACTAGCTCTTGGTGTTGGGACAGGCACAGGTCACTCTATTTTCCCATCAGGAAGAAGAATTAACCACAGGCTCATCCTCCCCCCCGGAACCAGAACAGGGCCTGAAGCCATCCTGCGCTTTTGCGGCCAGCTCCCAAAAAAGCGAGTTGTAAAATGGAGCTTCAGGGCACTGCAATTCACAAACCTGCAGAGTTATAAATGATAACTCTCGTCCACAAATATATTGAGGGAAGGCAAAGAAGAGGATTTGAAATCAAGGCAGAATTGCAGGAAACAGATTTCAGGAGGTAGATTCGAATCGCCTTTAAAGCACATGAAAAGCGGCAAAACGTTGACAATGATGCCCTTGGCCAAAAAGGGCGTATGCGTTTTTTCCTGAATATATTCAGGAAAAAACGCATACGCCCTTTTTGGCCAACCAAGCAACCTGGAAAGGCAAATCAGCGCTACAAAGAAGACTCGCTACCCATCGGTCAAAAGGGCCATGCTGAAAAAAGTCTCAAAACCAGAAATGCAGGACAGGCCATGGAGAAATGGGAGCCTTGCTACACTGATGGGCGGGATGTAAATTGCCAACAGCCACTCTGGAGAAGTGTACGGTGTGTCCTGAAACACCTAAAAAACACAGCTTAGAGAGCATAGGGCACTTCCACTCATGGGGGTATAAATTGGGAAAATGAAAAATCAGCAAGACAAAAGCACCCCAAAGTTTACGGCTGCTCTGTTGACCAGGACCTCCACTTCATTCCACCTTCAATATCCCAGGAAAGAGAAAAATGGATAAAGAAGTTGTGATCCTTATGTACAAGGCAATATCACTCAGCCATGAAATCAATGTCATAAGGCTAGTAGCAGCATGATGAGTGGATTTAGGTACGACGATTCTAAGTGAAATAAGTCACACAGAAAAGGACACTTCTCATAAGGTATCACTTATAGAGGGAATGTAAAAACCGTTACACTTGAACTGAATTACAAAACAGAACAGAGTCACACATGCAGAAAACACACTATGGCTGCTTAACGGGAAAGGTGAGGTGGGGTGATACATAAAACAAGGGTTTCAAATTAGCTCAGATACCGTTCCATAAACCCAATATGTAATAGACAAGACCTACTCCTTGCTCAGAGAACTGGACTCAACACACCCTATTCACCACACAAGAATATATCTGACTAGTAATAATCTTAAAACCTATGTATTGATATCTCTCTGTTAGTGTGTCAAGTGGGTGTAAAGCGGCATAAACACAGCAGTGAAAAGCAGCTAAACCCCATTATAAAAATAAATTACTTTTACAAACCCATGAAACAAAGACAGTGGAAGAGAGAGAAATTCTTACACAATGCGTTCAGGGGCTGTGATGCAACCTGGATTGACCATATCTAGACCCACAGCTGGATGAGACATAAGGGTGGACACTCTTGGGGCTGAGAGGTTTGGTGAGGTTGGGTGAGCAAACGCAGACCCTTTAAAGTAATACTGCGTGGTACCCATCGCATGGGTCCCAAATCTCCAGGTTTAAGGGCATCTTCCTACATCGAAAACATGCATGAGAAAACAAAACGATGGTACACCATGTGATGGGGAAAGGTTTCTAAAACGCACCTCATTTCTCTTCTCCTTGTGCCTGGGTTCGCCATTCCAGCCGCTTTACTAATAATCTCCCTACTTGGAGCATCAGCACCTTTAACCTCCTGTTCGGTACAGGTTGCAATTTGTCCTGAGGATGAACGGGTAGACGGGGAACCAGTGAGAGACTAGCTCTTGGTGTTGGGACAGGCACAGGTCACTCTATTTTCCCATCAGGAAGAAGAATTAACCACAGGCTCATCCTCCCCCCCGGAACCAGAACAGGGCCTGAAGCCATCCTGCGCTTTTGCGGCCAGCTCCCAAAAAAGCGAGTTGTAAAATGGAGCTTCAGGGCACTGCAATTCACAAACCTGCAGAGTTATAAATGATAACTCTCGTCCACAAATATATTGAGGGAAGGCAAAGAAGAGGATTTGAAATCAAGGCAGAATTGCAGGAAACAGATTTCAGGAGGTAGATTCGAATCGCCTTTAAAGCACATGAAAAGCGGCAAAACGTTGACAATGATGCCCTTGGCCAAAAAGGGCGTATGCGTTTTTTCCTGAATATATTCAGGAAAAAACGCATACGCCCTTTTTGGCCAACCAAGCAACCTGGAAAGGCAAATCAGCGCGACAAAGAAGACTCGCTACCCATCGGTCAAAAGGGCCATGCTGAAAAAAGTCTCAAAACCAGAAATGCAGGACAGGCCATGGAGAAATGGGAGCCTTGCGACACTGATGGGCGGGATGTAAATTGCCAACAGCCACTCTGGAGAAGTGTACGGTGTGTCCGGAAACATCCAAAAAACACAGCTTAGAGAGCATAGGGCACTTCCACTCATGGGGGTATAAATTGGGAAAATGAAAAATCAGCAAGACACAAGCACCCCAAAGTTTAGGGCTGCTCTGTTGACCAGGACCTCCACTTCATTCCACCTTCAATATCCCAGGAAAGAGAAAAATGGATAAAGAAGTTGTGGTCCTTATGTACAATGGAATATCACTCAGCCATGAAATCAATGTCATAAGGCTAGTAGCAGCATGATGAGTGGATTTAGGTACGACGATTCTAAGTGAAATAAGTCACACAGAAAAGGACACTTCTCATAAGGTATCACTTATAGAGGGAATGTAAAAACCGTTACACTTGAACTGAATTACAAAACAGAACAGAGTCACACATGCAGAAAACACACTATGGCTGCTTAACGGGAAAGGTGAGGTGGGGTGATACATAAAACAAGGGTTTCAAATTAGCTCAGATACCGTTCCATAAACCCAATATGTAATAGACAAGACCTACTCCTTGCTCAGAGAACTGGACTCAACACGCCCTATTCACCGCACAAGAATATATCTGACTAGTAATAATCTTAAAACCTATGTATTGATATCTCTCTGTTAGTGTGTCAAGTGGGTGTAAAGCGGCATAAACACAGCAGTGAAAAGCAGCTAAACCCCATTATAAAAATAAATTACTTTTACAAACCCATGAAACAAAGACAGTGAAAGAGAGAGAAATTCTTACACAATGCGTTCAGGGGCTGTGATGCAACCTGGATTGACCATATCTAGACCCACAGCTGGATGAGACATAAGGGTGGACACTCTTGGGGCTGAGAGGTTTGGTGAGGTTGGGTGAGCAAACGCAGACCCTTTAAAGTAATACTGCGTGGTACCCATCGCATGGGTCCCAAATCTCCAGGTTTAAGGGCATCTTCCTACATCGAAAACATGCATGAGAAAACAAAACGATGGTACACCATGTGATGGGGAAAGGTTTCTAAAACGCACCTCATTTCTCTTCTCCTTGTGCCTGGGTTCGCCATTCCAGATGCTTTACTAATAATCTCCCTACTTGGAGCATCAGCACCTTTAACCTCCTGTTCGGTACAGGTTGCAATTTGTCCTGAGGATGAACGGGTAGACGGGGAACCAGTGAGAGACTAGCTCTTGGTGTTGGGACAGGCACAGGTCACTCTATTTTCCCATCAGGAAGAAGAATTAACCACAGGCTCATCCTCCCCCCCGGAACCAGAACAGGGCCTGAAGCCATCCTGCGCTTTTGCGGCCAGCTCCCAAAAAAGCGAGTTGTAAAATGGAGCTTCAGGGCACTGCAATTCACAAACCTGCAGAGTTATAAATGATAACTCTCGTCCACAAATATATTGAGGGAAGGCAAAGAAGAGGATTTGAAATCAAGGCAGAATTGCAGGAAACAGATTTCAGGAGGTAGATTCGAATCGCCTTTAAAGCACATGAAAAGCGGCAAAACGTTGACAATGATGCCCTTGGCCAAAAAGGGCGTATGCGTTTTTTCCTGAATATATTCAGGAAAAAACGCATACGCCCTTTTTGGCCAACCAAGCAACCTGGAAAGGCAAATCAGCGCTACAAAGAAGACTCGCTACCCATCGGTCAAAAGGGCCATGCTGAAAAAAGTCTCAAAACCAGAAATGCAGGACAGGCCATGGAGAAATGGGAGCCTTGCTACACTGATGGGCGGGATGTAAATTGCCAACAGCCACTCTGGAGAAGTGTACGGTGTGTCCTGAAACACCTAAAAAACACAGCTTAGAGAGCATAGGGCACTTCCACTCATGGGGGTATAAATTGGGAAAATGAAAAATCAGCAAGACAAAAGCACCCCAAAGTTTACGGCTGCTCTGTTGACCAGGACCTCCACTTCATTCCACCTTCAATATCCCAGGAAAGAGAAAAATGGATAAAGAAGTTGTGATCCTTATGTACAAGGCAATATCACTCAGCCATGAAATCAATGTCATAAGGCTAGTAGCAGCATGATGAGTGGATTTAGGTACGACGATTCTAAGTGAAATAAGTCACACAGAAAAGGACACTTCTCATAAGGTATCACTTATAGAGGGAATGTAAAAACCGTTACACTTGAACTGAATTACAAAACAGAACAGAGTCACACATGCAGAAAACACACTATGGCTGCTTAACGGGAAAGGTGAGGTGGGGTGATACATAAAACAAGGGTTTCAAATTAGCTCAGATACCGTTCCATAAACCCAATATGTAATAGACAAGACCTACTCCTTGCTCAGAGAACTGGACTCAACACACCCTATTCACCACACAAGAATATATCTGACTAGTAATAATCTTAAAACCTATGTATTGATATCTCTCTGTTAGTGTGTCAAGTGGGTGTAAAGCGGCATAAACACAGCAGTGAAAAGCAGCTAAACCCCATTATAAAAATAAATTACTTTTACAAACCCATGAAACAAAGACAGTGGAAGAGAGAGAAATTCTTACACAATGCGTTCAGGGGCTGTGATGCAACCTGGATTGACCATATCTAGACCCACAGCTGGATGAGACATAAGGGTGGACACTCTTGGGGCTGAGAGGTTTGGTGAGGTTGGGTGAGCAAACGCAGACCCTTTAAAGTAATACTGCGTGGTACCCATCGCATGGGTCCCAAATCTCCAGGTTTAAGGGCATCTTCCTACATCGAAAACATGCATGAGAAAACAAAACGATGGTACACCATGTGATGGGGAAAGGTTTCTAAAACGCACCTCATTTCTCTTCTCCTTGTGCCTGGGTTCGCCATTCCAGCCGCTTTACTAATAATCTCCCTACTTGGAGCATCAGCACCTTTAACCTCCTGTTCGGTACAGGTTGCAATTTGTCCTGAGGATGAACGGGTAGACGGGGAACCAGTGAGAGACTAGCTCTTGGTGTTGGGACAGGCACAGGTCACTCTATTTTCCCATCAGGAAGAAGAATTAACCACAGGCTCATCCTCCCCCCCGGAACCAGAACAGGGCCTGAAGCCATCCTGCGCTTTTGCGGCCAGCTCCCAAAAAAGCGAGTTGTAAAATGGAGCTTCAGGGCACTGCAATTCACAAACCTGCAGAGTTATAAATGATAACTCTCGTCCACAAATATATTGAGGGAAGGCAAAGAAGAGGATTTGAAATCAAGGCAGAATTGCAGGAAACAGATTTCAGGAGGTAGATTCGAATCGCCTTTAAAGCACATGAAAAGCGGCAAAACGTTGACAATGATGCCCTTGGCCAAAAAGGGCGTATGCGTTTTTTCCTGAATATATTCAGGAAAAAACGCATACGCCCTTTTTGGCCAACCAAGCAACCTGGAAAGGCAAATCAGCGCTACAAAGAAGACTCGCTACCCATCGGTCAAAAGGGCCATGCTGAAAAAAGTCTCAAAACCAGAAATGCAGGACAGGCCATGGAGAAATGGGAGCCTTGCGACACTGATGGGCGGGATGTAAATTGCCAACAGCCACTCTGGAGAAGTGTACGGTGTGTCCGGAAACATCCAAAAAACACAGCTTAGAGAGCATAGGGCACTTCCACTCATGGGGGTATAAATTGGGAAAATGAAAAATCAGCAAGACACAAGCACCCCAAAGTTTAGGGCTGCTCTGTTGACCAGGACCTCCACTTCATTCCACCTTCAATATCCCAGGAAAGAGAAAAATGGATAAAGAAGTTGTGGTCCTTATGTACAATGGAATATCACTCAGCCATGAAATCAATGTCATAAGGCTAGTAGCAGCATGATGAGTGGATTTAGGTACGACGATTCTAAGTGAAATAAGTCACACAGAAAAGGACACTTCTCATAAGGTATCACTTATAGAGGGAATGTAAAAACCGTTACACTTGAACTGAATTACAAAACAGAACAGAGTCACACATGCAGAAAACACACTATGGCTGCTTAACGGGAAAGGTGAGGTGGGGTGATACATAAAACAAGGGTTTCAAATTAGCTCAGATACCGTTCCATAAACCCAATATGTAATAGACAAGACCTACTCCTTGCTCAGAGAACTGGACTCAACACGCCCTATTCACCGCACAAGAATATATCTGACTAGTAATAATCTTAAAACCTATGTATTGATATCTCTCTGTTAGTGTGTCAAGTGGGTGTAAAGCGGCATAAACACAGCAGTGAAAAGCAGCTAAACCCCATTATAAAAATAAATTACTTTTACAAACCCATGAAACAAAGACAGTGAAAGAGAGAGAAATTCTTACACAATGCGTTCAGGGGCTGTGATGCAACCTGGATTGACCATATCTAGACCCACAGCTGGATGAGACATAAGGGTGGACACTCTTGGGGCTGAGAGGTTTGTTGAGGTTGGGTGAGCAAACGCAGACCCTTTAAAGTAATACTGCGTGGTACCCATCGCATGGGTCCCAAATCTCCAGGTTTAAGGGCATCTTCCTACATCGAAAACATGCATGAGAAAACAAAACGATGGTACACCATGTGATGGGGAAAGGTTTCTAAAACGCACCTCATTTCTCTTCTCCTTGTGCCTGGGTTCGCCATTCCAGATGCTTTACTAATAATCTCCCTACTTGGAGCATCAGCACCTTTAACCTCCTGTTCGGTACAGGTTGCAATTTGTCCTGAGGATGAACGGGTAGACGGGGAACCAGTGAGAGACTAGCTCTTGGTGTTGGGACAGGCACAGGTCACTCTATTTTCCCATCAGGAAGAAGAATTAACCACAGGCTCATCCTCCCCCCCGGAACCAGAACAGGGCCTGAAGCCATCCTGCGCTTTTGCGGCCAGCTCCCAAAAAAGCGAGTTGTAAAATGGAGCTTCAGGGCACTGCAATTCACAAACCTGCAGAGTTATAAATGATAACTCTCGTCCACAAATATATTGAGGGAAGGCAAAGAAGAGGATTTGAAATCAAGGCAGAATTGCAGGAAACAGATTTCAGGAGGTAGATTCGAATCGCCTTTAAAGCACATGAAAAGCGGCAAAACGTTGACAATGATGCCCTTGGCCAAAAAGGGCGTATGCGTTTTTTCCTGAATATATTCAGGAAAAAACGCATACGCCCTTTTTGGCCAACCAAGCAACCTGGAAAGGCAAATCAGCGCTACAAAGAAGACTCGCTACCCATCGGTCAAAAGGGCCATGCTGAAAAAAGTCTCAAAACCAGAAATGCAGGACAGGCCATGGAGAAATGGGAGCCTTGCTACACTGATGGGCGGGATGTAAATTGCCAACAGCCACTCTGGAGAAGTGTACGGTGTGTCCTGAAACACCTAAAAAACACAGCTTAGAGAGCATAGGGCACTTCCACTCATGGGGGTATAAATTGGGAAAATGAAAAATCAGCAAGACAAAAGCACCCCAAAGTTTACGGCTGCTCTGTTGACCAGGACCTCCACTTCATTCCACCTTCAATATCCCAGGAAAGAGAAAAATGGATAAAGAAGTTGTGATCCTTATGTACAAGGCAATATCACTCAGCCATGAAATCAATGTCATAAGGCTAGTAGCAGCATGATGAGTGGATTTAGGTACGACGATTCTAAGTGAAATAAGTCACACAGAAAAGGACACTTCTCATAAGGTATCACTTATAGAGGGAATGTAAAAACCGTTACACTTGAACTGAATTACAAAACAGAACAGAGTCACACATGCAGAAAACACACTATGGCTGCTTAACGGGAAAGGTGAGGTGGGGTGATACATAAAACAAGGGTTTCAAATTAGCTCAGATACCGTTCCATAAACCCAATATGTAATAGACAAGACCTACTCCTTGCTCAGAGAACTGGACTCAACACACCCTATTCACCACACAAGAATATATCTGACTAGTAATAATCTTAAAACCTATGTATTGATATCTCTCTGTTAGTGTGTCAAGTGGGTGTAAAGCGGCATAAACACAGCAGTGAAAAGCAGCTAAACCCCATTATAAAAATAAATTACTTTTACAAACCCATGAAACAAAGACAGTGGAAGAGAGAGAAATTCTTACACAATGCGTTCAGGGGCTGTGATGCAACCTGGATTGACCATATCTAGACCCACAGCTGGATGAGACATAAGGGTGGACACTCTTGGGGCTGAGAGGTTTGGTGAGGTTGGGTGAGCAAACGCAGACCCTTTAAAGTAATACTGCGTGGTACCCATCGCATGGGTCCCAAATCTCCAGGTTTAAGGGCATCTTCCTACATCGAAAACATGCATGAGAAAACAAAACGATGGTACACCATGTGATGGGGAAAGGTTTCTAAAACGCACCTCATTTCTCTTCTCCTTGTGCCTGGGTTCGCCATTCCAGCCGCTTTACTAATAATCTCCCTACTTGGAGCATCAGCACCTTTAACCTCCTGTTCGGTACAGGTTGCAATTTGTCCTGAGGATGAACGGGTAGACGGGGAACCAGTGAGAGACTAGCTCTTGGTGTTGGGACAGGCACAGGTCACTCTATTTTCCCATCAGGAAGAAGAATTAACCACAGGCTCATCCTCCCCCCCGGAACCAGAACAGGGCCTGAAGCCATCCTGCGCTTTTGCGGCCAGCTCCCAAAAAAGCGAGTTGTAAAATGGAGCTTCAGGGCACTGCAATTCACAAACCTGCAGAGTTATAAATGATAACTCTCGTCCACAAATATATTGAGGGAAGGCAAAGAAGAGGATTTGAAATCAAGGCAGAATTGCAGGAAACAGATTTCAGGAGGTAGATTCGAATCGCCTTTAAAGCACATGAAAAGCGGCAAAACGTTGACAATGATGCCCTTGGCCAAAAAGGGCGTATGCGTTTTTTCCTGAATATATTCAGGAAAAAACGCATACGCCCTTTTTGGCCAACCAAGCAACCTGGAAAGGCAAATCAGCGCTACAAAGAAGACTCGCTACCCATCGGTCAAAAGGGCCATGCTGAAAAAAGTCTCAAAACCAGAAATGCAGGACAGGCCATGGAGAAATGGGAGCCTTGCGACACTGATGGGCGGGATGTAAATTGCCAACAGCCACTCTGGAGAAGTGTACGGTGTGTCCGGAAACATCCAAAAAACACAGCTTAGAGAGCATAGGGCACTTCCACTCATGGGGGTATAAATTGGGAAAATGAAAAATCAGCAAGACACAAGCACCCCAAAGTTTAGGGCTGCTCTGTTGACCAGGACCTCCACTTCATTCCACCTTCAATATCCCAGGAAAGAGAAAAATGGATAAAGAAGTTGTGGTCCTTATGTACAATGGAATATCACTCAGCCATGAAATCAATGTCATAAGGCTAGTAGCAGCATGATGAGTGGATTTAGGTACGACGATTCTAAGTGAAATAAGTCACACAGAAAAGGACACTTCTCATAAGGTATCACTTATAGAGGGAATGTAAAAACCGTTACACTTGAACTGAATTACAAAACAGAACAGAGTCACACATGCAGAAAACACACTATGGCTGCTTAACGGGAAAGGTGAGGTGGGGTGATACATAAAACAAGGGTTTCAAATTAGCTCAGATACCGTTCCATAAACCCAATATGTAATAGACAAGACCTACTCCTTGCTCAGAGAACTGGACTCAACACGCCCTATTCACCGCACAAGAATATATCTGACTAGTAATAATCTTAAAACCTATGTATTGATATCTCTCTGTTAGTGTGTCAAGTGGGTGTAAAGCGGCATAAACACAGCAGTGAAAAGCAGCTAAACCCCATTATAAAAATAAATTACTTTTACAAACCCATGAAACAAAGACAGTGAAAGAGAGAGAAATTCTTACACAATGCGTTCAGGGGCTGTGATGCAACCTGGATTGACCATATCTAGACCCACAGCTGGATGAGACATAAGGGTGGACACTCTTGGGGCTGAGAGGTTTGTTGAGGTTGGGTGAGCAAACGCAGACCCTTTAAAGTAATACTGCGTGGTACCCATCGCATGGGTCCCAAATCTCCAGGTTTAAGGGCATCTTCCTACATCGAAAACATGCATGAGAAAACAAAACGATGGTACACCATGTGATGGGGAAAGGTTTCTAAAACGCACCTCATTTCTCTTCTCCTTGTGCCTGGGTTCGCCATTCCAGATGCTTTACTAATAATCTCCCTACTTGGAGCATCAGCACCTTTAACCTCCTGTTCGGTACAGGTTGCAATTTGTCCTGAGGATGAACGGGTAGACGGGGAACCAGTGAGAGACTAGCTCTTGGTGTTGGGACAGGCACAGGTCACTCTATTTTCCCATCAGGAAGAAGAATTAACCACAGGCTCATCCTCCCCCCCGGAACCAGAACAGGGCCTGAAGCCATCCTGCGCTTTTGCGGCCAGCTCCCAAAAAAGCGAGTTGTAAAATGGAGCTTCAGGGCACTGCAATTCACAAACCTGCAGAGTTATAAATGATAACTCTCGTCCACAAATATATTGAGGGAAGGCAAAGAAGAGGATTTGAAATCAAGGCAGAATTGCAGGAAACAGATTTCAGGAGGTAGATTCGAATCGCCTTTAAAGCACATGAAAAGCGGCAAAACGTTGACAATGATGCCCTTGGCCAAAAAGGGCGTATGCGTTTTTTCCTGAATATATTCAGGAAAAAACGCATACGCCCTTTTTGGCCAACCAAGCAACCTGGAAAGGCAAATCAGCGCTACAAAGAAGACTCGCTACCCATCGGTCAAAAGGGCCATGCTGAAAAAAGTCTCAAAACCAGAAATGCAGGACAGGCCATGGAGAAATGGGAGCCTTGCTACACTGATGGGCGGGATGTAAATTGCCAACAGCCACTCTGGAGAAGTGTACGGTGTGTCCTGAAACACCTAAAAAACACAGCTTAGAGAGCATAGGGCACTTCCACTCATGGGGGTATAAATTGGGAAAATGAAAAATCAGCAAGACAAAAGCACCCCAAAGTTTACGGCTGCTCTGTTGACCAGGACCTCCACTTCATTCCACCTTCAATATCCCAGGAAAGAGAAAAATGGATAAAGAAGTTGTGATCCTTATGTACAAGGCAATATCACTCAGCCATGAAATCAATGTCATAAGGCTAGTAGCAGCATGATGAGTGGATTTAGGTACGACGATTCTAAGTGAAATAAGTCACACAGAAAAGGACACTTCTCATAAGGTATCACTTATAGAGGGAATGTCAAAACCGTTACACTTGAACTGAATTACAAAACAGAACAGAGTCACACATGCAGAAAACACACTATGGCTGCTTAACGGGAAAGGTGAGTTGGGGTGATACATAAAACAAGGGTTTCAAATTAGCTCAGATACCGTTCCATAAACCCAATATGTAATAGACAAGACCTACTCCTTGCTCAGAGAACTGGACTCAACACACCCTATTCACCACACAAGAATATATCTGACTAGTAATAATCTTAAAACCTATGTATTGATATCTCTCTGTTAGTGTGTCAAGTGGGTGTAAAGCGGCATAAACACAGCAGTGAAAAGCAGCTAAACCCCATTATAAAAATAAATTACTTTTACAAACCCATGAAACAAAGACAGTGGAAGAGAGAGAAATTCTTACACAATGCGTTCAGGGGCTGTGATGCAACCTGGATTGACCATATCTAGACCCACAGCTGGATGAGACATAAGGGTGGACACTCTTGGGGCTGAGAGGTTTGGTGAGGTTGGGTGAGCAAACGCAGACCCTTTAAAGTAATACTGCGTGGTACCCATCGCATGGGTCCCAAATCTCCAGGTTTAAGGGCATCTTCCTACATCGAAAACATGCATGAGAAAACAAAACGATGGTACACCATGTGATGGGGAAAGGTTTCTAAAACGCACCTCATTTCTCTTCTCCTTGTGCCTGGGTTCGCCATTCCAGCCGCTTTACTAATAATCTCCCTACTTGGAGCATCAGCACCTTTAACCTCCTGTTCGGTACAGGTTGCAATTTGTCCTGAGGATGAACGGGTAGACGGGGAACCAGTGAGAGACTAGCTCTTGGTGTTGGGACAGGCACAGGTCACTCTATTTTCCCATCAGGAAGAAGAATTAACCACAGGCTCATCCTCCCCCCCGGAACCAGAACAGGGCCTGAAGCCATCCTGCGCTTTTGCGGCCAGCTCCCAAAAAAGCGAGTTGTAAAATGGAGCTTCAGGGCACTGCAATTCACAAACCTGCAGAGTTATAAATGATAACTCTCGTCCACAAATATATTGAGGGAAGGCAAAGAAGAGGATTTGAAATCAAGGCAGAATTGCAGGAAACAGATTTCAGGAGGTAGATTCGAATCGCCTTTAAAGCACATGAAAAGCGGCAAAACGTTGACAATGATGCCCTTGGCCAAAAAGGGCGTATGCGTTTTTTCCTGAATATATTCAGGAAAAAACGCATACGCCCTTTTTGGCCAACCAAGCAACCTGGAAAGGCAAATCAGCGCTACAAAGAAGACTCGCTACCCATCGGTCAAAAGGGCCATGCTGAAAAAAGTCTCAAAACCAGAAATGCAGGACAGGCCATGGAGAAATGGGAGCCTTGCTACACTGATGGGCGGGATGTAAATTGCCAACAGCCACTCTGGAGAAGTGTACGGTGTGTCCGGAAACATCCAAAAAACACAGCTTAGAGAGCATAGGGCACTTCCACTCATGGGGGTATAAATTGGGAAAATGAAAAATCAGCAAGACACAAGCACCCCAAAGTTTAGGGCTGCTCTGTTGACCAGGACCTCCACTTCATTCCACCTTCAATATCCCAGGAAAGAGAAAAATGGATAAAGAAGTTGTGGTCCTTATGTACAATGGAATATCACTCAGCCATGAAATCAATGTCATAAGGCTAGTAGCAGCATGATGAGTGGATTTAGGTACGACGATTCTAAGTGAAATAAGTCACACAGAAAAGGACACTTCTCATAAGGTATCACTTATAGAGGGAATGTCAAAACCGTTACACTTGAACTGAATTACAAAACAGAACAGAGTCACACATGCAGAAAACACACTATGGCTGATTAACGGGAAAGGTGAGGTGGGGTGATACATAAAACAAGGGTTTCAAATTAGCTCAGATACCGTTCCATAAACCCAATATGTAATAGACAAGACCTACTCCTTGCTCAGAGAACTGGACTCAACACACCCTATTCAGCGCACAAGTATATATCTGACTAGTAATAATCTTAAAACCTATGTATTGATATCTCTCTGTTAGTGTGTCAAATGGGTGTAAAGCGGCATAAACACAGCAGTGAAAAGCAGCTAAACCCCATTATAAAAATAAATTACTTCGAAAAACCCATGAAACAAAGACAGTGAAAGAGAGAGAAATTCTTACACAATGCGTTCAGGGGCTGTGATGCAACCTGGATTGACCATATCTAGACCCACAGCTGGATGAGACATAAGGGTGGACACTCTTGGGGCTGAGAGGTTTGGTGAGGTTGGGTGAGCAAACGCAGACCCTTTAAAGTAATACTGCGTGGTACCCATCGCATGGGTCCCAAATCTCCAGGTTCAAGGGCATCTTCCTACATCGAAAACATGCATGAGAAAACAAAAAGATGGTACACCATGTGATGGGGAAAGGTTTCTAAAACGCACCTCATTTCTCTTCTCCTTGTGCCCGGGTTCGCCATTCCAGCCGCTTTACTAATAATCTCCCTACTTGGAGCATCAGCACCTTTAACCTCCTGTTCCGTACAGGTTGCAATTTCTCCTGAGGATGAACGGGTAGACGGGGAACTAGTGAGAGACTAGCTCTTGGTGTTGGGACAGGCACAGGTCACTCTATTTTCCCATCAGGAAGAAGAATTAACCATGGGCTCATCCTCCCCCCTGGAACCAGAACAGGGCCTGAAGCCATCCTGCGCTTTTGCGGCCAGCTCCCAAAAAAGCGAGTTGTAAAATGGAGCTTCAGGGCACTGCAATTCACAAACCTGCAGAGTTATAAATGATAACTCTCGTCCACAAATATATTGAGGGAAGGCAAAGAAGAGGATTTGAAATTAAGGCAGAATTGCAGGAAACAGATTTCAGGAGGTAGATTCGAATCGCCTTTAAAGCACATGAAAAGCGGCAAAACGTTGACAATGATGCCCTTGGCCAAAAAGGGCGTATGCGTTTTTTCCTGAATATATTCAGGAAAAAACGCATACGCCCTTTTTGGCCAACCAAGCAACCTGGAAAGGCAAATCAGCGCTACAAAGAAGACTCGCTACCCATCGGTCAAAAGGGCCATGCTGAAAAAAGTCTCAAAACCAGAAATGCAGGACAGGCCATGGAGAAATGGGAGCCTTGCTACACTGATGGGCGGGATGTAAATTGCCAACAGCCACTCTGGAGAAGTGTACGGTGTGTCCTGAAACATCTAAAAAACACAGCTTAGAGAGCATAGGGCACTTCCACTCATGGGGGTATAAATTGGGAAAATGAAAAATCAGCAAGACACAAGCACCCCAAAGTTTAGGGCTGCTCTGTTGACAAGGACCTCCACTTCATTCCACCTTCAATATCCCAGGAAAGAGAAAAATGGATAAAGAAGTTGTGGTCCTTATGTACAATGGAATATCACTCAGCCATGAAATCAATGTCATAAGGCTAGTAGCAGCATGATGAGTGGATTTAGGTACGACGATTCTAAGTGAAATAAGTCACACAGAAAAGGACACTTCTCATAAGGTATCACTTATAGAGGGAATGTAAAAAGCGTCACACTTGAACTGAATTACAAAACAGAACAGAGTCACACATGCAGAAAACACACTATGGCTACTTAACGGGAAAGGTGAGGTGGGGTGATACATAAAACAAGGGTTTCAAATTAGCTCAGATACCGTTCCATAAACCCAATATGTAATAGACAAGACCTACTCCTTGCTCAGAGAACTGGACTCAACACGCCCTATTCACCGCACAAGAATATATCTGACTAGTAATAATCTTAAAACCTATGTATTGATATCTCTCTGTTAGTGTGTCAAGTGGGTGTAAAGCGGCATAAACACAGCAGTGAAAAGCAGCTAAACCCCATTACAAAAATAAATTACTTTTACAAACCAATGAAACAAAGACAGTGAAAGAGAGAGAAATTCTTACACAATGCGTTCAGGGGCTGTGATGCAACCTGGATTGACCATATCTAGACCCACAGCTGGATGAGACATAAGGGTGGACACTCTTGGGGCTGAGAGGTTTGGTGAGGTTGGGTGAGCAAACGCAGACCCTTTAAAGTAATACTGCGTGGTTCCCATCGCATGGGTCCCAAATCTCCAGGTTCAAGGGCATCTTCCTACATCGAAAACATGCATGAGAAAACAAAAAGATGGTACACCATGTGATGGGGAAAGGTTTCTAAAACGCACCTCATTTCTCTTCTCCTTGTGCCCGGGTTCGCCATTCCAGCCGCTTTAGTAACAATCTCCCTACTTGGAGCATCAGCACCTTTAACCTCCTGTTCCGTACATGTTGCAATTTGTCCTGAGGATGAACGGGTAGACGGGGAACCAGTGAGAGACTAGCTCTTGGTGTTGGGACAGGCACAGGTCACTCTATTTTCCCATCAGGAAGAAGAATTAACCACAGGCTCATCCTCCCGCCCGGAACCAGAACAGGGCCTGAAGCCATCCTGCGCTTTTGCGGCCAGCTCCCAAAAAAGCGAGTTGTAAAATGGAGCTTCAGGGCACTGCAATTCACAAACTTGCAGAGTTATAAATGATAACTCTCGTCCACAAATATATTGAGGGAAGGCAAAGAAGAGGATTTGAAATCAAGGCAGAATTGCAGGAAACAGATTTCAGGAGGTAGATTCGAATCGCCTTTAAAGCACATGAAAAGTGGCAAAACGTTGACAATGATGCCCTTGGCCAAAAAGGGCGTATGCGTTTTTTCCTGAATATATTCAGGAAAAAACGCATACGCCCTTTTTGGCCAACCAAGCAACCTGGAAAGGCAAATCAGCGCTACAAAGAAGACTCGCTACCCATCGGTCAAAAGGGCCATGCTGAAAAAAGTCTCAAAACCAGAAATGCAGGACAGGCCATGGAGAAATGGGAGCCTTGCTACACTGATGGGCGGGATGTAAATTGCCAACAGCCACTCTGGAGAAGTGTACGGTGTGTCCTGAAACATCTAAAAAACACAGCTTAGAGAGCATAGGGCACTTCCACTCATGGGGGTATAAATTGGGAAAATGAAAAATCAGCAAGACACAAGCACCCCAAAGTTTAGGGCTGCTCTGTTGACCAGGACCTCCACTTCATTCCACCTTCAATATCCCAGGAAAGAGAAAAATGGATAAAGAAGTTGTGGTCCTTATGTACAATGGAATATCACTCAGCCATGAAATCAATGTCATAAGGCTAGTAGCAGCATGATGAGTGGATTTAGGTACGACGATTCTAAGTGAAATAAGTCACACAGAAAAGGACACTTCTCATAAGGTATCACTTATAGAGGGAATGTCAAAACCGTTACACTTGAACTGAATTACAAAACAGAACAGAGTCACACATGCAGAAAACACACTATGGCTGCTTAACGGGAAAGGTGAGGTGGGGTGATACATAAAACAAGGGTTTCAAATTAGCTCAGATACCGTTCCATAAACCCAATATGTAATAGACAAGACCTACTCCTTGCTCAGAGAACTGGACTCAACACACCCTATTCACCGCACAAGAATATATCTGACTAGTAATAATCTTAAAACCTATGTATTGATATCTCTCTGTTAGTGTGTCAAGTGGGTGTAAAGCGGCATAAACACAGCAGTGAAAAGCAGCTAAACCCCATTACAAAAATAAATTACTTTTACAAACCAATGAAACAAAGACAGTGAAAGAGAGAGAAATTCTTACACAATGCGTTCAGGGGCTGTGATGCAACCTGGATTGACCATATCTAGACCCACAGCTGGATGAGACATAAGGGTGGACACTCTTGGGGCTGAGAGGTTTGGTGAGGTTGGGTGAGCAAACGCAGACCCTTTAAAGTAATACTGCGTGGTTCCCATCGCATGGGTCCCAAATCTCCAGGTTCAAGGGCATCTTCCTACATCGAAAACATGCATGAGAAAACAAAAAGATGGTACACCATGTGATGGGGAAAGGTTTCTAAAACGCACCTCATTTCTCTTCTCCTTGTGCCCGGCTTCGCCATTCCAGCCGCTTTACTAACAATCTCCCTACTTGGAGCATCAGCACCTTTAACCTCCTGTTCCGTACATGTTGCAATTTGTCCTGAGGATGAACGGGTAGACGGGGAACCAGTGAGAGACTAGCTCTTGGTGTTGGGACAGGCACAGGTCACTCTATTTTCCCATCAGGAAGAAGAATTAACCACAGGCTCATCCTCCCCCCCGGAACCAGAACAGGGCCTGAAGCCATCCTGCGCTTTTGCGGCCAGCTCCCAAAAAAGCGAGTTGTAAAATGGAGCTTCAGGGCACTGCAATTCACAAACCTGCAGAGTTATAAATGATAACTCTCGTCCACAAATATATTGAGGGAAGGCAAAGAAGAGGATTTGAAATCAAGGCAGAATTGCAGGAAACAGATTTCAGGAGGTAGATTCGAATCGCCTTTAAAGCACATGAAAAGCGGCAAAACGTTGACAATGATGCCCTTGGCCAAAAAGGGCGTATGCGTTTTTTCCTGAATATATTCAGGAAAAAACGCATACGCCCTTTTTGGCCAACCAAGCAACCTGGAAAGGCAAATCAGCGCTACAAAGAAGACTCGCTACCCATCGGTCAAAAGGGCCATGCTGAAAAAAGTCTCAAAACCAGAAATGCAGGACAGGCCATGGAGAAATGGGAGCCTTGCTACACTGATGGGCGGGATGTAAATTGCCAACAGCCACTCTGGAGAAGTGTACGGTGTGTCCGGAAACATCCAAAAAACACAGCTTAGAGAGCATAGGGCACTTCCACTCATGGGGGTATAAATTGGGAAAATGAAAAATCAGCAAGACACAAGCACCCCAAAGTTTAGGGCTGCTCTGTTGACCAGGACCTCCACTTCATTCCACCTTCAATATCCCAGGAAAGAGAAAAATGGATAAAGAAGTTGTGGTCCTTATGTACAATGGAATATCACTCAGCCATGAAATCAATGTCATAAGGCTAGTAGCAGCATGATGAGTGGATTTAGGTACGACGATTCTAAGTGAAATAAGTCACACAGAAAAGGACACTTCTCATAAGGTATCACTTATAGAGGGAATGTAAAAACCGTTACACTTGAACTGAATTACAAAACAGAACAGAGTCACACATGCAGAAAACACACTATGGCTGCTTAACGGGAAAGGTGAGGTGGGGTGATACATAAAACAAGCGTTTCAAATTAGCTCAGATACCGTTCCATAAACCCAATATGTAATAGACAAGACCTACTCCTTGCTCAGAGAACTGGACTCAACACGCCCTATTCACCGCACAAGAATATATCTGACTAGTAATAATCTTAAAACCTATGTATTGATATCTCTCTGTTAGTGTGTCAAGTGGGTGTAAAGCGGCATAAACACAGCAGTGAAAAGCAGCTAAACCCCATTATAAAAATAAATTACTTTTACAAACCCATGAAACAAAGACAGTGGAAGAGAGAGAAATTCTTACACAATGCGTTCAGGGGCTGTGATGCAACCTGGATTGACCATATCTAGACCCACAGCTGGATGAGACATAAGGGTGGACACTCTTGGGGCTGAGAGGTTTGGTGAGGTTGGGTGAGCAAACGCAGACCCTTTAAAGTAATACTGCGTGGTACCCATCGCATGGGTCCCAAATCTCCAGGTTCAAGGGCATCTTCCTACATCGAAAACATGCATGAGAAAACAAAATGATGGTACACCATGTGATGGGGAAAGGTTTCTAAAACGCACCTCATTTCTCTTCTCCTTGTGCCCGGGTTTGCCATTCCAGCCGCTTTACTAACAATCTCCCTACTTGGAGCATCAGCACCTTTAACCTCCTGTTCCGTACAGGTTGCAATTTGTCCTGAGGATGAACGGGTAGACGGGGAACCAGTGAGAGACTAGCTCTTGGTGTTGGGACAGGCACAGGTCACTCTATTTTCCCATCAGGAAGAAGAATTAACCACGGGCTCATCCTCCCCCCCGGAACCAGAACAGGGCCTGAAGCCATCCTGCGCTTTTGCGGCCAGCTCCCAAAAAAGCGAGTTGTAAAATGGAGCTTCAGGGCACTGCAATTCACAAACCTGCAGAGTTATAAATGATAACTCTCGTCCACAAATATATTGAGGGAAGGCAAAGAAGAGGATTTGAAATCAAGGCAGAATTGCAGGAAACAGATTTCAGGAGGTAGATTCGAATCGCCTTTAAAGCACATGAAAAGGGGCAAAACGTTGACAATGATGCCCTTGGCCAAAAAGGGCGTATGCGTTTTTTCCTGAATATATTCAGGAAAAAACGCATACGCCCTTTTTGGCCAACCAAGCAACCTGGAAAGGCAAATCAGCGCTACAAAGAAGACTCGCTACCCATCGGTCAAAAGGGCCATGCTGAAAAAAGTCTCAAAACCAGAAATGCAGGACAGGCCATGGAGAAATGGGAGCCTTGCTACACTGATGGGCGGGATGTAAATTGCCAACAGCCACTCTGGAGAAGTGTACGGTGTGTCCTGAAACATCTAAAAAACACAGCTTAGAGAGCATAGGGCACTTCCACTCATGGGGGTATAAATTGGGAAAATGAAAAATCAGCAAGACACAAGCACCCCAAAGTTTAGGGCTGCTCTGTTGACCAGGACCTCCACTTCATTCCACCTTCAATATCCCAGGAAAGAGAAAAATGGATAAAGAAGTTGTGGTCCTTATGTACAATGCAATATCACTCAGCCATGAAATCAATGTCATAAGGCTAGTAGCAGCATGATGAGTGGATTTAGGTACGACGATTCTAAGTGAAATAAGTCACACAGAAAAGGACACTTCTCATAAGGTATCACTTATAGAGGGAATGTCAAAACCGTTACACTTGAACTGAATTACAAAACAGAACAGAGTCACACATGCAGAAAACACACTATGGCTGCTTAACGGGAAAGGTGAGGTGGGGTGATACATAAAACAAGCGTTTCAAATTAGCTCAGATACCGTTCCATAAACCCAATATGTAATAGACAAGACCTACTCCTTGCTCAGAGAACTGGACTCAGCACGCCCTATTCACCGCACAAGAATATATCTGACTAGTAATAATCTTAAAACCTATGTATTGATATCTCTCTGTTAGTGTGTCAAGTGGGTGTAAAGCGGCATAAACACAGCAGTGAAAAGCAGCTAAACCCCATTATAAAAATAAATTACTTTTACAAACCCATGAAACAAAGAAAGTGAAAGAGAGAGAAATTCTTACACAATGCGTTCAGGGGCTGTGATGCAACCTGGATTGACCATATCTAGACCCACAGCTGGATGAGACATAAGGGTGGACACTCTTGGGGCTGAGAGGTTTGGTGAGGTTGGGTGAGCAAACGCAGACCCTTTAAAGTAATACTGCGTGGTACCCATCGCATGGGTCCCAAATCTCCAGGTTTAAGGGCATCTTCCTACATCGAAAACATGCATGAGAAAACAAAACGATGGTACACCATGTGATGGGGAAAGGTTTCTAAAACGCACCTCATTTCTCTTCTCCTTGTGCCTGGGTTCGCCATTCCAGCCTCTTTACTAACAATCTCCCTACTTGGAGCATCAGCACCTTTAACCTCCTGTTCAGTACAGGTTGCAATTTGTCCTGAGGATGAACGGGTAGACGGGGAACCAGTGAGAGACTAGCTCTTGGTGTTGGGACAGGCACAGGTCACTCTATTTTCCCATCAGGAAGAAGAATTAACCACAGGCTCATCCTCCCCCCCGGAACCAGAACAGGGCCTGAAGCCATCCTGCGCTTTTGCGGCCAGCTCCCAAAAAGCGAGTTGTAAAATGGAGCTTCAGGGCACTGCAATTCACAAACCTGCAGAGTTATAAATGATAACTCTCGTCCACAAATATATTGAGGGAAGGCAAAGAAGAGGATTTGAAATCAAGGCAGAATTGCAGGAAACAGATTTCAGGAGGTAGATTCGAATCGCCTTTAAAGCACATGAAAAGGGGCAAAACGTTGACAATGATGCCCTTGGCCAAAAAGGGCGTATGCGTTTTTTCCTGAATATATTCAGGAAAAAACGCATACGCCCTTTTTGGCCAACCAAGCAACCTGGAAAGGCAAATCAGCGCTACAAAGAAGACTCGCTACCCATCGGTCAAAAGGGCCATGCTGAAAAAAGTCTCAAAACCAGAAATGCAGGACAGGCCATGGAGAAATGGGAGCCTTGCTACACTGATGGGCGGGATGTAAATTGCCAACAGCCACTCTGGAGAAGTGTACGGTGTGTCCTGAAACATCTAAAAAACACAGCTTAGAGAGCATAGGGCACTTCCACTCATGGGGGTATAAATTGGGAAAATGAAAAATCAGCAAGACACAAGCACCCCAAAGTTTAGGGCTGCTCTGTTGACAAGGACCTCCACTTCATTCCACCTTCAATATCCCAGGAAAGAGAAAAATGGATAAAGAAGTTGTGGTCCTTATGTACAATGGAATATCACTCAGCCATGAAATCAATGTCATAAGGCTAGTAGCAGCATGATGAGTGGATTTAGGTACGACGATTCTAAGTGAAATAAGTCACACAGAAAAGGACACTTCTCATAAGGTATCACTTATAGAGGGAATGTCAAAACCGTTACACTTGAACTGAATTACAAAACAGAACAGAGTCACACATGCAGAAAACACACTATGGCTGCTTAACGGGAAAGGTGAGGTGGGGTGATACATAAAACAAGGGTTTCAAATTAGCTCAGATACCGTTCCATAAACCCAATATGTAATAGACAAGACCTACTCCTTGCTCAGAGAACTGGACTCAACACACCCTATTCACCGCACAAGAATATATCTGACTAGTAATAATCTTAAAACCTATGTATTGATATCTCTCTGTTAGTGTGTCAAGTGGGTGTAAAGCGGCATAAACACAGCAGTGAAAAGCAGCTAAACCCCATTATAAAAATAAATTACTTTTACAAACCCATGAAACAAAGACAGTGAAAGAGAGAGAAATTCTTACACAATGCGTTCAGGGGCTGTGATGCAACCTGGATTGACCATATCTAGACCCACAGCTGGATGAGACATAAGGGTGGACACTCTTGGGGCTGAGAGGTTTGGTGAGGTTGGGTGAGCAAACGCAGACCCTTTAAAGTAATACTGCGTGGTACCCATCGCATGGGTCCCAAATCTCCAGGTTTAAGGGCATCTTCCTACATCGAAAACATGCATGAGAAAACAAAACGATGGTACACCATGTGATGGGGAAAGGTTTCTAAAACGCACCTCATTTCTCTTCTCCTTGTGCCTGGGTTCGCCATTCCAGCCTCTTTACTAACAATCTCCCTACTTGGAGCATCAGCACCTTTAACCTCCTGTTCGGTACAGGTTGCAATTTGTCCTGAGGATGAACGGGTAGACGGGGAACCAGTGAGAGACTAGCTCTTGTTGTTGGGACAGGCACAGGTCACTCTATTTTCCCATCAGGAAGAAGAATTAACCACAGGCTCATCCTCCCCCCCGGAACCAGAACAGGGCCTGAAGCCATCCTGCGCTTTTGCGGCCAGCTCCCAAAAAAGCGAGTTGTAAAATGGAGCTTCAGGGCACTGCAATTCACAAACCTGCAGAGTTATAAATGATAACTCTCGTCCACAAATATATTGAGGGAAGGCAAAGAAGAGGATTTGAAATTAAGGCAGAATTGCAGGAAACAGATTTCAGGAGGTAGATTCGAATCGCCTTTAAAGCACATGAAAAGGGGCAAAACGTTGACAATGATGCCCTTGGCCAAAAAGGGCGTATGCGTTTTTTCCTGAATATATTCAGGAAAAAACGCATACGCCCTTTTTGGCCAACCAAGCAACCTGGAAAGGCAAATCAGCGCTACAAAGAAGACTCGCTACCCATCGGTCAAAAGGGCCATGCTGAAAAAAGTCTCAAAACCAGAAATGCAGGACAGGCCATGGAGAAATGGGAGCCTTGCTACACTGATGGGCGGGATGTAAATTGCCAACAGCCACTCTGGAGAAGTGTACGGTGTGTCCTGAAACATCTAAAAAACACAGCTTAGAGAGCATAGGGCACTTCCACTCATGGGGGTATAAATTGGGAAAATGAAAAATCAGCAAGACACAAGCACCCCAAAGTTTAGGGCTGCTCTGTTGACAAGGACCTCCACTTCATTCCACCTTCAATATCCCAGGAAAGAGAAAAATGGATAAAGAAGTTGTGGTCCTTATGTACAATGCAATATCACTCAGCCATGAAATCAATGTCATAAGGCTAGTAGCAGCATGATGAGTGGATTTAGGTACGACGATTCTAAGTGAAATAAGTCACACAGAAAAGGACACTTCTCATAAGGTATCACTTATAGAGGGAATGTCAAAACCGTTACACTTGAACTGAATTACAAAACAGAACAGAGTCACACATGCAGAAAACACACTATGGCTGCTTAACGGGAAAGGTGAGGTGGGGTGATACATAAAACAAGCGTTTCAAATTAGCTCAGATACCGTTCCATAAACCCAATATGTAATAGACAAGACCTACTCCTTGCTCAGAGAACTGGACTCAGCACGCCCTATTCACCGCACAAGAATATATCTGACTAGTAATAATCTTAAAACCTATGTATTGATATCTCTCTGTTAGTGTGTCAAGTGGGTGTAAAGCGGCATAAACACAGCAGTGAAAAGCAGCTAAACCCCATTATAAAAATAAATTACTTTTACAAACCCATGAAACAAAGAAAGTGAAAGAGAGAGAAATTCTTACACAATGCGTTCAGGGGCTGTGATGCAACCTGGATTGACCATATCTAGACCCACAGCTGGATGAGACATAAGGGTGGACACTCTTGGGGCTGAGAGGTTTGGTGAGGTTGGGTGAGCAAACGCAGACCCTTTAAAGTAATACTGCGTGGTACCCATCGCATGGGTCCCAAATCTCCAGGTTCAAGGGCATCTTCCTACATCGAAAACATGCATGAGAAAACAAAACGATGGTACACCATGTGATGGGGAAAGGTTTCTAAAACGCACCTCATTTCTCTTCTCCTTGTGCCCGGGTTCACCATTCCAGCCTCTTTACTAACAATCTCCCTACTTGGAGCATCAGCACCTTTAACCTCCTGTTCAGTACATGTTGCAATTTGTCCTGAGGATGAACGGGTAGACGGGGAACCAGTGAGAGACTAGCTCTTGGTGTTGGGACAGGCACAGGTCACTCTATTTTCCCATCAGGAAGAAGAATTAACCACAGGCTCATCCTCCCCCCCGGAACCAGAACAGGGCCTGAAGCCATCCTGCGCTTTTGCGGCCAGCTCCCTAAAAAGCGAGTTGTAAAATGGAGCTTCAGGGCACTGCAATTCACAAACCTGCAGAGTTATAAATGATAACTCTCGTCCACAAATATATTGAGGGAAGGCAAAGAAGAGGATTTGAAATCAAGGCAGAATTGCAGGAAACAGATTTCAGGAGGTAGATTCGAATCACCTTTAAAGCACATGAAAAGCGGCAAAACGTTGACAATGATGCCCTTGGCCAAAAAGGGCGTATGCGTTTTTTCCTGAATATATTCAGGAAAAAACGCATACGCCCTTTTTGGCCAACCAAGCAACCTGGAAAGGCAAATCAGCGCTACAAAGAAGACTCGCTACCCATCGGTCAAAAGGGCCATGCTGAAAAAAGTCTCAAAACCAGAAATGCAGGACAGGCCATGGAGAAATGGGAGCCTTGCTACACTGATGGGCGGGATGTAAATTGCCAACAGCCACTCTGGAAAAGTGTACGGTGTGTCCGGAAACATCTAAAAAACACAGCTTAGAGAGCATAGGGCACTTCCACTCATGGGTGTATAAATTGGGAAAATGAAAAATCAGCAAGACACAAGCACCCCAAAGTTTAGGGCTGCTCTGTTGACAAGGAAATCCACTTCATTCCACCTTCAATATCCCAGGAAAGAGAAAAATGGATAAAGAAGTTGTGGTCGTTATGTACAATGGAATATCACTCAGCCATGAAATCAATGTCATAAGGCTAGTAGCAGCATGATGAGTGGATTTAGGTACGACGATTCTAAGTGAAATAAGTCACACAGAAAAGGACACTTCTCATAAGGTATCACTTATAGAGGGAATGTAAAAACCGTTACACTTGAACTGAATTACAAAACAGAACAGAGTCACACATGCAGAAAACACACTATGGCTGCTTAACGGGAAAGGTGAGGTGGGGTGATACATAAAACAAGGGTTTCAAATTAGCTCAGATACCGTTCCATAAACCCAATATGTAATAGACAAGACCTACTCCTTGCTCAGAGAACTGGACTCAACACACCCTATTCACCGCACAAGAATATATCTGACTAGTAATAATCTTAAAACCTATGTATTGATATCTCTCTGTTAGTGTGTCAAGTGGGTGTAAAGCGGCATAAACACAGCAGTGAAAAGCAGCTAAACCCCATTATAAAAATAAATTACTTTTACAAACCCATGAAACAAAGACAGTGGAAGAGAGAGAAATTCTTACACAATGCGTTCAGGGGCTGTGATGCAACCTGGATTGACCATATCTAGACCCACAGCTGGATGAGACATAAGGGTGGACACTCTTGGGGCTGAGAGGTTTGGTGAGGTTGGGTGAGCAAACGCAGACCCTTTAAAGTAATACTGCGTGGTACCCATTGCATGGGTCGCAAATCTCCAGGTTCAAGGGCATCTTCCTACATCGAAAACATGCTTGAGAAAACAAAAAGATGGTACACCATGTGATGGGGAAAGGTTTCTAAAACGCACCTCATTTCTCTTCTCCTTGTGCCCGGGTTCGCCATTCCAGATGCTTTACTAATAATCTCCCTATTTGGAGCATCAGCACCTTTAACCTCCTGTTCCGTACAGGTTGCAATTTGTCCTGAGGATGAACGGGTAGACGGGGAACCAGTGAGAGACTAGCTCTTGGTGTTGGGACAGGCACAGGTCACTCTATTTTCCCATCAGGAAGAAGAATTAACCACAGGCTCATCCTCCCCCCCGGAACCAGAACAGGGCCTGAAGCCATCCTGCGCTTTTGCGGCCAGCTCCCAAAAAAGCGAGTTGTAAAATGGAGCTTCAGGGCACTGCAATTCACAAACCTGCAGAGTTATAAATGATAACTCTCGTCCACAAATATATTGAGGGAAGGCAAAGAAGAGGATTTGAAATCAAGGCAGAATTGCAGGAAACAGATTTCAGGAGGTAGATTCGAATCGCCTTTAAAGCACATGAAAAGCGGCAAAACGTTGACAATGATGCCCTTGGCCAAAAAGGGCGTATGCGTTTTTTCCTGAATATATTCAGGAAAAAACGCATACGCCCTTTTTGGCCAACAAAGCAACCTGGAACGGTAAATCAGGGCTACAAAGAAGAATCGCTACCCATCGGTCAAAATGGCCATGCTGAATAAAGTCTCAAAACCAGAAATGCAGGACAGGCAATGGAGAAATGGGAGCCTTGCTACACTGATGGGCGGGATGTAAATTGCCAACAGCCACTCTGGAGAAGTGTACGGTGTGTCCTGAAACATCTAAAAAACACAGCTTAGAGAGCATAGGGCACTTCCACTCATGGGGGTATAAATTGGGAAAATGAAAAATCAGCAAGACACAAGCAGCCCAAAGTTTAGGGCTGCTCTGTTGACAAGGACCTCCACTTCATTCCACCTTCAATATCCCAGGAAAGAGAAAAATGGAGAAAGAAGTTGTGGTCCTTATGTACAATGGAATATCACTCAGCCATGAAATCAATGTCATAAGGCTAGTAGCAGCATGATGAGTGGATTTAGGTACGACGATTCTAAGTGAAATAAGTCACACAGAAAAGGACACTTCTCATAAGGTATCACTTATAGAGGGAATGTCAAAACCGTTACACTTGAACTGAATTACAAAACAGAACAGAGTCACACATGCAGAAAACACACTATGGCTGCTTAACGGGAAAGGTGAGGTGGGGTGATACATAAAACAAGGGTTTCAAATTAGCTCAGATACCGTTCCATAAACCCAATATGTAATAGACAAAACCTACTCCTTGCTCAGAGAACTGGACTCAACACGTCCTATTCACCGCACAAGAATATATCTGACTAGTAATAATCTTAAAACCTATGTATTGATATCTCTCTGTTAGCGTGTCAAGTGGGTGTAAAGCGGCATAAACACAGCATTGAAAAGCAGCTAAACCCCATTATAAAAATAAATTACTTTGAAAAACCCATGAAACAAAGACAGTGAAAGAGAGAGAAATTCTTCCACAATGCGTTCAGGGGCTGTGATGCAACCTGGATTGACCATATCTAGACCCACAGCTGGATGAGACATAAGGGTGGACACTCTTGGGGCTGAGAGGTTTGGTGAGGTTGGGTGAGCAAACGCAGACCCTTTAAAGTAATACTGCGTGGTACCCATCGCATGGGTCCCAAATCTCCAGGTTCAAGGGCATCTTCCTACATCGAAAACATGCATGAGAAAACAAAAAGATGGTACACCATGTGATGGGGAAAGGTTTCTAAAACGCACCTCATTTCTCTTCTCCTTGTGCCCGGGTTCGCCATTCCAGCCGCTTTACTAACAATCTCCCTACTTGGAGCATCAGCACCTTTAACCTCCTGTTCTGTACAGGTTGCAATTTGTCCTGAGGATGAACGGGTAGACGGGGAACCAGTGAGAGACTAGCTCTTGGTGTTGGGACAGGCACAGGTCACTCTATTTTCCCATCAGGAAGAAGAATTAACCACAGGCTAATCATCGCCCCCGAAATCAGAACAGGGCCTGAAGCCATCCTGCGCTTTTGCGGCCAGCTCCCAAAAAAGCGAGTTGTAAAATGGAGCTTCAGGGCACTGCAATTCACAAACCTGCAGAGTTATAAATGATAACTCTCGTCCACAAATATATTGAGGGAAGGCAAAGAAGAGGATTTGAAATCAAGGCAGAATTGCAGGAAACAGATTTCAGGAGGTAGATTCGAATCGCCTTTAAAGCACATGAAAAGCGGCAAAACGTTGACAATGATGCCCTTGGCCAAAAAGGGCGTATGCGTTTTTTCCTGAATATATTCAGGAAAAAACGCATACGCCCTTTTTGGCCAAACAAGCAACCTGGAAAGGTAAATCAGGGCTACAAAGAAGACTCGCTACCCATCGGTCAAAAGGGCCATGCTGAATAAAGTCTCAAAACCAGAAATGCAGGACAGGCCATGGAGAAATGGGAGCCTTGCTACACTGATGGGCGGGATGTAAATTGCCAACAGCCACTCTGGAGAAGTGTACGGTGTGTCCTGAAACATCTAAAAAACACAGCTTAGAGAGCATAGGGCACTTCCACTCATGGGGGTATAAATTGGGAAAATGAAAAATCAGCAAGACACAAGCACCCCAAAGTTTAGGGCTGCTCTGTTGACAAGGACCTCCACTTCATTCCACCTTCAATATCCCAGGAAAGAGAAAAATGGATAAAGAAGTTGTGGTCCTTATGTACAATGGAATATCACTCAGCCATGAAATCAATGTCATAAGGCTAGTAGCAGCATGATGAGTGGATTTAGGTACGACGATTCTAAGTGAAATAAGTCACACAGAAAAGGACACTTCTCATAAGGTATCACTTATAGAGGGAATGTCAAAACCGTTACACTTGAACTGAATTACAAAACAGAACAGAGTCACACATGCAGAAAACACACTATGGCTGCTTAACGGGAAAGGTGAGGTGGGGTGATACATAAAACAAGGGTTTCAAATTAGCTCAGATACCGTTCCATTAACCCAATATGTAATAGACAAAACCTACTCCTTGCTCAGAGAACTGGACTCAACACGTCCTATTCACCGCACAAGAATATATCTGACTAGTAATAATCTTAAAACCTTTGTATTGATATCTCTCTGTTAGTGTGTCAAGTGGGTGTAAAGCGGCATAAACACAGCAGTGAAAAGCAGCTAAACCCCATTACAAAAATAAATTACTTTTACAAACCCATGAAACAAAGACAGTGAAAGAGAGAGAAATTCTTACACAATGCGTTCAGGGGCTGTGATGCAACCTGGATTGACCATATCTAGACCCACAGCTGGATGAGACATAAGGGTGGACACTCTTGGGGCTGAGAGGTTTGGTGAGGTTGGGTGAGCAAACGCAGACCCTTTAAAGTAATACTGCGTGGTTCCCATCGCATGGGTCCCAAATCTCCAGGTTCAAGGGCATCTTCCTACATCGAAAACATGCATGAGAAAACAAAAAGATGGTACACCATGTGATGGGGAAAGGTTTCTAAAACGCACCTCATTTCTCTTCTCCTTGTGCCCGGGTTCGCCATTCCAGCCGCTTTACTAACAATCTCCCTACTTGGAGCATCAGCACCTTTAACCTCCTGTTCCGTACATGTTGCAATTTGTCCTGAGGATGAACGGGTAGACGGGGAACCAGTGAGAGACTAGCTCTTGGTGTTGGGACAGGCACAGGTCACTCTATTTTCCCATCAGGAAGAAGAATTAACCACAGGCTCATCCTCCCCCCCGGAACCAGAACAGGGCCTGAAGCCATCCTGCGCTTTTGCGGCCAGCTCCCAAAAAAGCGAGTTGTAAAATGGAGCTTCAGGGCACTGCAATTCACAAACCTGCAGAGTTATAAATGATAACTCTCGTCCACAAATATATTGAGGGAAGGCAAAGAAGAGGATTTGAAATCAAGGCAGAATTGCAGGAAACAGATTTCAGGAGGTAGATTCGAATCGCCTTTAAAGCACATGAAAAGCGGCAAAACGTTGACAATGATGCCCTTGGCCAAAAAGGGCGTATGCGTTTTTTCCTGAATATATTCAGGAAAAAACGCATACGCCCTTTTTGGCCAAACAAGCAACCTGGAAAGGTAAATCAGGGCTACAAAGAAGACTCGCTACCCATCGGTCAAAAGGGCCATGCTGAATAAAGTCTCAAAACCAGAAATGCAGGACAGGCCATGGAGAAATGGGAGCCTTGCTACACTGATGGGCGGGATGTAAATTGCCAACAGCCACTCTGGAGAAGTGTACGGTGTGTCCTGAAACATCTAAAAAACACAGCTTAGAGAGCATAGGGCACTTCCACTCATGGGGGTATAAATTGGGAAAATGAAAAATCAGCAAGACACAAGCACCCCAAAGTTTAGGGCTGCTCTGTTGACAAGGACCTCCACTTCATTCCACCTTCAATATCCCAGGAAAGAGAAAAATGGATAAAGAAGTTGTGGTCCTTATGTACAATGGAATATCACTCAGCCATGAAATCAATGTCATAAGGCTAGTAGCAGCATGATGAGTGGATTTAGGTACGACGATTCTAAGTGAAATAAGTCACACAGAAAAGGACACTTCTCATAAGGTATCACTTATAGAGGGAATGTCAAAACCGTTACACTTGAACTGAATTACAAAACAGAACAGAGTCACACATGCAGAAAACACACTATGGCTGCTTAACGGGAAAGGTGAGGTGGGGTGATACATAAAACAAGGGTTTCAAATTAGCTCAGATACCGTTCCATTAACCCAATATGTAATAGACAAAACCTACTCCTTGCTCAGAGAACTGGACTCAACACGTCCTATTCACCGCACAAGAATATATCTGACTAGTAATAATCTTAAAACCTTTGTATTGATATCTCTCTGTTAGTGTGTCAAGTGGGTGTAAAGCGGCATAAACACAGCAGTGAAAAGCAGCTAAACCCCATTACAAAAATAAATTACTTTTACAAACCCATGAAACAAAGACAGTGAAAGAGAGAGAAATTCTTACACAATGCGTTCAGGGGCTGTGATGCAACCTGGATTGACCATATCTAGACCCACAGCTGGATGAGACATAAGGGTGGACACTCTTGGGGCTGAGAGGTTTGGTGAGGTTGGGTGAGCAAACGCAGACCCTTTAAAGTAATACTGCGTGGTTCCCATCGCATGGGTCCCAAATCTCCAGGTTCAAGGGCATCTTCCTACATCGAAAACATGCATGAGAAAACAAAAAGATGGTACACCATGTGATGGGGAAAGGTTTCTAAAACGCACCTCATTTCTCTTCTCCTTGTGCCCGGGTTCGCCATTCCAGCCGCTTTACTAACAATCTCCCTACTTGGAGCATCAGCACCTTTAACCTCCTGTTCCGTACATGTTGCAATTTGTCCTGAGGATGAACGGGTAGACGGGGAACCAGTGAGAGACTAGCTCTTGGTGTTGGGACAGGCACAGGTCACTCTATTTTCCCATCAGGAAGAAGAATTAACCACAGGCTCATCCTCCCCCCCGGAACCAGAACAGGGCCTGAAGCCATCCTGCGCTTTTGCGGCCAGCTCCCAAAAAAGCGAGTTGTAAAATGGAGCTTCAGGGCACTGCAATTCACAAACCTGCAGAGTTATAAATGATAACTCTCGTCCACAAATATATTGAGGGAAGGCAAAGAAGAGGATTTGAAATCAAGGCAGAATTGCAGGAAACAGATTTCAGGAGGTAGATTCGAATCGCCTTTAAAGCACATGAAAAGCGGCAAAACGTTGACAATGATGCCCTTGGCCAAAAAGGGCGTATGCGTTTTTTCCTGAATATATTCAGGAAAAAACGCATACGCCCTTTTTGGCCAACCAAGCAACCTGGAAAGGCAAATCAGCGCTACAAAGAAGACTCGCTACCCATCGGTCAAAAGGGCCATGCTGAAAAAAGTCTCAAAACCAGAAATGCAGGACAGGGCATGGAGAAATGGGAGCCTTGCTACACTGATGGGCGGGATGTAAATTGCCAACAGCCACTCTGGAGAAGTGTACGGTGTGTCCTGAAACACCTAAAAAACACAGCTTAGAGAGCATAGGGCACTTCCACTCATGGGGGTATAAATTGGGAAAATGAAAAATCAGCAAGACAAAAGCACCCCAAAGTTTAGGGCTGCTCTGTTGACAAGGACCTCCACTTCATTCCACCTTCAATATCCCAGGAAAGAGAAAAATGGATAAAGAAGTTGTGATCCTTATGTACAATGCAATATCACTCAGCCATGAAATCAATGTCATAAGGCTAGTAGCAGCATGATGAGTGGATTTAGGTACGACGATTCTAAGTGAAATAAGTCACACAGAAAAGGACACTTCTCATAAGGTATCACTTATAGAGGGAATGTAAAAACCGTTACACTTGAACTGAATTACAAAACAGAACAGAGTCACACATGCAGAAAACACACTATGGCTGCTTAACGGGAAAGGTGAGGTGGGGTGATACATAAAACAAGGGTTTCAAATTAGCTCAGATACCGTTCCATAAACCCAATATGTAATAGACAAGACCTACTCCTTGCTCAGAGAACTGGACTCAACACACCCTATTCACCGCACAAGAATATATCTGACTAGTAATAATCTTAAAACCTATGTATTGATATCTCTCTGTTAGTGTGTCAAGTGGGTGTAAAGCGGCATAAACACAGCAGTGAAAAGCAGCTAAACCCCATTATAAAAATAAATTACTTTTACAAACCCATGAAACAAAGACAGTGGAAGAGAGAGAAATTCTTACACAATGCGTTCAGTGGCTGTGATGCAACCTGGATTGACCATATCTAGACCCACAGCTGGATGAGACATAAGGGTGGACCCTCTTGGGGCTGAGAGGTTTGGTGAGGTTGGGTGAGCAAACGCAGACCCTTTAAAGTAATACTGCGTGGTACCCATTGCATGGGTCCCAAATCTACAGGTTCAAGGGCATATTCCTACATCGAAAACATGCTTGAGAAAACAAAAAGATGGTACACCATGTGATGGGGAAAGGTTTCTAAAACGCACGTCATTTCTCTTCTCCTTGTGCACGGGTTCACCATTCCAGCCGCTTTACTAACAATCTCCCTACTTGGAGCATCAGCACCTTTAACCTCCTGTTCCGTACAGGTTGCAATTTGTCCTGAGGATGAACGGGTAGACGGGGAACCAGTGAGAGACTAGCTCTTGGTGTTGGGACAGGCACAGGTCACTCTATTTTCCCATCAGGAAGAAGAATTAACCACAGGCTCATCCTCCCCCCCGGAACCAGAACAGGGCCTGAAGCCATCCTGCGCTTTTGCGGCCAGCTCCCAAAAAAGCGAGTTGTAAAATGGAGCTTCAGGGCATTGCAATTCACAAACCTGCAGAGTTATAAATGATAACTCTCGTCCACAAATATATTGAGGGAAGGCAAAGAAGAGGATTTGAAATCAAGGCAGAATTGCAGGAAACAGATTTCAGGAGGTAGATTCGAATCGCCTTTAAAGCACATGAAAAGCGGCAAAACGTTGACAATGATGCCCTTGGCCAAAAAGGGCGTATGCGTTTTTTCCTGAATATATTCAGGAAAAAACGCATACGCCCTTTTTGGCCAACCAAGCAACCTGGAAAGGCAAATCAGCGCTACAAAGAAGACTCGCTACCCATCGGTCAAAAGGGCCATGCTGAAAAAAGTCTCAAAACCAGAAATGCAGGACAGGCCATGGAGAAATGGGAGCCTTGCTACACTGATGGGCGGGATGTAAATTGCCAACAGCCACTCTGGAGAAGTGTACGGTGTGTCCTGAAACATCTAAAAAACACAGCTTAGAGAGCATAGGGCACTTCCACTCATGGGGTATAAATTGGGAAAATGAAAAATCAGCAAGACACAAGCACCCCAAAGTTTAGGGCTGCTCTGTTGACAAGGACCTCCACTTCATTCCACCTTCAATATCCCAGGAAAGAGAAAAATGGATAAAGAAGTTGTGGTCCTTATGTACAATGGAATATCACTCAGCCATGAAATCAATGTCATAAGGCTAGTAGCAGCATGATGAGTGGATTTAGGTACGACGATTCTAAGTGAAATAAGTCACACAGAAAAGGACACTTCTCATAAGGTATCACTTATAGAGGGAATGTCAAAACCGTTACACTTGAACTGAATTACAAAACAGAACAGAGTCACACATGCAGAAAACACACTATGGCTGCTTAACGGGAAAGGTGAGGTGGGGTGATACATAAAACAAGGGTTTCAAATTAGCTCAGATACCGTTCCATAAACCCAATATGTAATAGACAAGACCTACTCCTTGCTCAGAGAACTGGACTCAACACGCCCTATTCACCGCACAAGAATATATCTGACTAGTAATAATCTTAAAACCTATGTATTGATATCTCTCTGTTAGTGTGTCAAGTGGGTGTAAAGCGGCATAAACACAGCAGTGAAAAGCAGCTAAACCCCATTATAAAAATAAATTACTTTTACAAACCCATGAAACAAAGACAGTGAAAGAGAGAGAAATTCTTACACAATGCGTTCAGGGGCTGTGATGCAACCTGGATTGACCATATCTAGACCCACAGCTGGATGAGACATAAGGGTGGACACTCTTGGGGCTGAGAGGTTTGGTGAGGTTGGGTGAGCAAACGCAGACCCTTTAAAGTAATACTGCGTGGTACCCATCGCATGGGTCCCAAATCTCCAGGTTTAAGGGCATCTTCCTACATCGAAAACATGCATGAGAAAACAAAACGATGGTACACCATGTGATGGGGAAAGGTTTCTAAAACGCACCTCATTTCTCTTCTCCTTGTGCCTGGGTTCGCCATTCCAGCCTCTTTACTAACAATCTCCCTACTTGGAGCATCAGCACCTTTAACCTCCTGTTCAGTACAGGTTGCAATTTGTCCTGAGGATGAACGGGTAGACGGGGAACCAGTGAGAGACTAGCTCTTGGTGTTGGGACAGGCACAGGTCACTCTATTTTCCCATCAGGAAGAAGAATTAACCACAGGCTCATCCTCCCCCCCGGAACCAGAACAGGGCCTGAAGCCATCCTGCGCTTTTGCGGCCAGCTCCCAAAAAGCGAGTTGTAAAATGGAGCTTCAGGGCACTGCAATTCACAAACCTGCAGAGTTATAAATGATAACTCTCGTCCACAAATATATTGAGGGAAGGCAAAGAAGAGGATTTGAAATCAAGGCAGAATTGCAGGAAACAGATTTCAGGAGGTAGATTCGAATCGCCTTTAAAGCACATGAAAAGGGTCAAAACGTTGACAATGATGCCCTTGGCCAAAAAGGGCGTATGCGTTTTTTCCTGAATATATTCAGGAAAAAACGCATACGCCCTTTTTGGCCAAACAAGCAACCTGGAAAGGCAAATCAGCGCTACAAAGAAGACTCGCTACCCATCGGTCAAAAGGGCCATGCTGAAAAAAGTCTCAAAACCAGAAATGCAGGACAGGCCATGGAGAAATGGGAGCCTTGCTACACTGATGGGCGGGATGTAAATTGCCAACAGCCACTCTGGAGAAGTGTACGGTGTGTCCTGAAACATCTAAAAAACACAGCTTAGAGAGCATAGGGCACTTCCACTCATGGGGGTATAAATTGGGAAAATGAAAAATCAGCAAGACACAAGCACCCCAAAGTTTAGGGCTGCTCTGTTGACAAGGACCTCCACTTCATTCCACCTTCAATATCCCAGGAAAGAGAAAAATGGATAAAGAAGTTGTGGTCCTTATGTACAATGGAATATCACTCAGCCATGAAATCAATGTCATAAGGCTAGTAGCAGCATGATGAGTGGATTTAGGTACGACGATTCTAAGTGAAATAAGTCACACAGAAAAGGACACTTCTCATAAGGTATCACTTATAGAGGGAATGTCAAAACCGTTACACTTGAACTGAATTACAAAACAGAACAGAGTCACACATGCAGAAAACACACTATGGCTGCTTAACGGGAAAGGTGAGGTGGGGTGATACATAAAACAAGGGTTTCAAATTAGCTCAGATACCGTTCCATAAACCCAATATGTAATAGACAAGACCTACTCCTTGCTCAGAGAACTGGACTCAACACGCCCTATTCACCGCACAAGAATATATCTGACTAGTAATAATCTTAAAACCTATGTATTGATATCTCTCTGTTAGTGTGTCAAGTGGGTGTAAAGCGGCATAAACACAGCAGTGAAAAGCAGCTAAACCCCATTATAAAAATAAATTACTTTTACAAACCCATGAAACAAAGACAGTGAAAGAGAGAGAAATTCTTACACAATGCGTTCAGGGGCTGTGATGCAACCTGGATTGACCATATCTAGACCCACAGCTGGATGAGACATAAGGGTGGACACTCTTGGGGCTGAGAGGTTTGGTGAGGTTGGGTGAGCAAACGCAGACCCTTTAAAGTAATACTGCGTGGTACCCATCGCATGGGTCCCAAATCTCCAGGTTTAAGGGCATCTTCCTACATCGAAAACATGCATGAGAAAACAAAACGATGGTACACCATGTGATGGGGAAAGGTTTCTAAAACGCACCTCATTTCTCTTCTCCTTGTGCCTGGGTTCGCCATTCCAGATGCTTTACTAATAATCTCCCTACTTGGAGCATCAGCACCTTTAACCTCCTGTTCGGTACAGGTTGCAATTTGTCCTGAGGATGAACGGGTAGACGGGGAACCAGTGAGAGACTAGCTCTTGGTGTTGGGACAGGCACAGGTCACTCTATTTTCCCATCAGGAAGAAGAATTAACCACAGGCTCATCCTCCCCCCCGGAACCAGAACAGGGCCTGAAGCCATCCTGCGCTTTTGCGGCCAGCTCCCAAAAAAGCGAGTTGTAAAATGGAGCTTCAGGGCACTGCAATTCACAAACCTGCAGAGTTATAAATGATAACTCTCGTCCACAAATATATTGAGGGAAGGCAAAGAAGAGGATTTGAAATCAAGGCAGAATTGCAGGAAACAGATTTCAGGAGGTAGATTCGAATCGCCTTTAAAGCACATGAAAAGGGGCAAAACGTTGACAATGATGCCCTTGGCCAAAAAGGGCGTATGCGTTTTTTCCTGAATATATTCAGGAAAAAACGCATACGCCCTTTTTGGCCAACCAAGCAACCTGGAAAGGCAAATCAGCGCTACAAAGAAGACTCGCTACCCATCGGTCAAAAGGGCCATGCTGAAAAAAGTCTCAAAACCAGAAATGCAGGACAGGCCATGGAGAAATGGGAGCCTTGCTACACTGATGGGCGGGATGTAAATTGCCAACAGCCACTCTGGAGAAGTGTACGGTGTGTCCTGAAACATCTAAAAAACACAGCTTAGAGAGCATAGGGCACTTCCACTCATGGGGGTATAAATTGGGAAAATGAAAAATCAGCAAGACACAAGCACCCCAAAGGTTAGGGCTGCTCTGTTGACAAGGACCTCCACTTCATTCCACCTTCAATATCCCAGGAAAGAGAAAAATGGATAAAGAAGTTGTGGTCCTTATGTACAATGCAATATCACTCAGCCATGAAATCAATGTCATAAGGCTAGTAGCAGCATGATGAGTGGATTTAGGTACGACGATTCTAAGTGAAATAAGTCACACAGAAAAGGACACTTCTCATAAGGTATCACTTATAGAGGGAATGTCAAAACCGTTACACTTGAACTGAATTACAAAACAGAACAGAGTCACACATGCAGAAAACACACTATGGCTGCTTAACGGGAAAGGTGAGGTGGGGTGATACATAAAACAAGCGTTTCAAATTAGCTCAGATACCGTTCCATAAACCCAATATGTAATAGACAAGACCTACTCCTTGCTCAGAGAACTGGACTCAGCACGCCCTATTCACCGCACAAGAATATATCTGACTAGTAATAATCTTAAAACCTATGTATTGATATCTCTCTGTTAGTGTGTCAAGTGGGTGTAAAGCGGCATAAACACAGCAGTGAAAAGCAGCTAAACCCCATTATAAAAATAAATTACTTTTACAAACCCATGAAACAAAGAAAGTGAAAGAGAGAGAAATTCTTACACAATGCGTTCAGGGGCTGTGATGCAACCTGGATTGACCATATCTAGACCCACAGCTGGATGAGACATAAGGGTGGACACTCTTGGGGCTGAGAGGTTTGGTGAGGTTGGGTGAGCAAACGCAGACCCTTTAAAGTAATACTGCGTGGTACCCATCGCATGGGTCCCAAATCTCCAGGTTTAAGGGCATCTTCCTACATCGAAAACATGCATGAGAAAACAAAACGATGGTACACCATGTGATGGGGAAAGGTTTCTAAAACGCACCTCATTTCTCTTCTCCTTGTGCCTGGGTTCGCCATTCCAGCCTCTTTACTAACAATCTCCCTACTTGGAGCATCAGCACCTTTAACCTCCTGTTCAGTACAGGTTGCAATTTGTCCTGAGGATGAACGGGTAGACGGGGAACCAGTGAGAGACTAGCTCTTGGTGTTGGGACAGGCACAGGTCACTCTATTTTCCCATCAGGAAGAAGAATTAACCACAGGCTCATCCTCCCCCCCGGAACCAGAACAGGGCCTGAAGCCATCCTGCGCTTTTGCGGCCAGCTCCCAAAAAGCGAGTTGTTAAATGGAGCTTCAGGGCACTGCAATTCACAAACCTGCAGAGTTATAAATGATAACTCTCGTCCACAAATATATTGAGGGAAGGCAAAGAAGAGGATTTGAAATCAAGGCAGAATTGCAGGAAACAGATTTCAGGAGGTAGATTCGAATCGCCTTTAAAGCACATGAAAAGGGGCAAAACGTTGACAATGATGCCCTTGGCCAAAAAGGGCGTATGCGTTTTTTCCTGAATATATTCAGGAAAAAACGCATACGCCCTTTTTGGCCAACCAAGCAACCTGGAAAGGCAAATCAGCGCTACAAAGAAGACTCGCTACCCATCGGTCAAAAGGGCCATGCTGAAAAAAGTCTCAAAACCAGAAATGCAGGACAGGCCATGGAGAAATGGGAGCCTTGCTACACTGATGGGCGGGATGTAAATTGCCAACAGCCACTCTGGAGAAGTGTACGGTGTGTCCTGAAACATCTAAAAAACACAGCTTAGAGAGCATAGGGCACTTCCACTCATGGGGGTATAAATTGGGAAAATGAAAAATCAGCAAGACACAAGCACCCCAAAGTTTAGGGTTGCTCTGTTGACAAGGACCTCCACTTCATTCCACCTTCAATATCCCAGGAAAGAGAAAAATGGATAAAGAAGTTGTGGTCCTTATGTACAATGCAATATCACTCAGCCATGAAATCAATGTCATAAGGCTAGTAGCAGCATGATGAGTGGATTTAGGTACGACGATTCTAAGTGAAATAAGTCACACAGAAAAGGACACTTCTCATAAGGTATCACTTATAGAGGGAATGTCAAAACCGTTACACTTGAACTGAATTACAAAACAGAACAGAGTCACACATGCAGAAAACACACTATGGCTGCTTAACGGGAAAGGTGAGGTGGGGTGATACATAAAACAAGGGTTTCAAATTAGCTCAGATACCGTTCCATAAACCCAATATGTAATAGACAAGACCTACTCCTTGCTCAGAGAACTGGACTCAACACACCCTATTCACCGCACAAGAATATATCTGACTAGTAATAATCTTAAAACCTATGTATTGATATCTCTCTGTTAGTGTGTCAAGTGGGTGTAAAGCGGCATAAACACAGCAGTGAAAAGCAGCTAAACCCCATTATAAAAATAAATTACTTTTACAAACCCATGAAACAAAGACAGTGAAAGAGAGAGAAATTCTTACACAATGCGTTCAGGGGCTGTGATGCAACCTGGATTGACCATATCTAGACCCACAGCTGGATGAGACATAAGGGTGGACACTCTTGGGGCTGAGAGGTTTGGTGAGGTTGGGTGAGCAAACGCAGACCCTTTAAAGTAATACTGCGTGGTACCCATCGCATGGGTCCCAAATCTCCAGGTTTAAGGGCATCTTCCTACATCGAAAACATGCATGAGAAAACAAAACGATGGTACACCATGTGATGGGGAAAGGTTTCTAAAACGCACCTCATTTCTCTTCTCCTTGTGCCTGGGTTCGCCATTCCAGCCTCTTTACTAACAATCTCCCTACTTGGAGCATCAGCACCTTTAACCTCCTGTTCGGTACAGGTTGCAATTTGTCCTGAGGATGAACGGGTAGACGGGGAACCAGTGAGAGACTAGCTCTTGGTGTTGGGACAGGCACAGGTCACTCTATTTTCCCATCAGGAAGAAGAATTAACCACAGGCTCATCCTCCCCCCCAGAACCAGAACAGGGCCTGAAGCCATCCTGCGCTTTTGCGGCCAGCTCCCAAAAAAGCGAGTTGTAAAATGGAGCTTCAGGGCACTGCAATTCACAAACCTGCAGAGTTATAAATGATAACTCTCGTCCACAAATATATTGAGGGAAGGCAAAGAAGAGGATTTGAAATCAAGGCAGAATTGCAGGAAACAGATTTCAGGAGGTAGATTCGAATCGCCTTTAAAGCACATGAAAAGGGGCAAAACGTTGACAATGATGCCCTTGGCCAAAAAGGGCGTATGCGTTTTTTCCTGAATATATTCAGGAAAAAACGCATACGCCCTTTTTGGCCAACCAAGCAACCTGGAAAGGCAAATCAGCGCTACAAAGAAGACTCGCTACCCATCGGTCAAAAGGGCCATGCTGAAAAAAGTCTCAAAACCAGAAATGCAGGACAGGCCATGGAGAAATGGGAGCCTTGCTACACTGATGGGCGGGATGTAAATTGCCAACAGCCACTCTGGAGAAGTGTACGGTGTGTCCTGAAACATCTAAAAAACACAGCTTAGAGAGCATAGGGCACTTCCACTCATGGGGGTATAAATTGGGAAAATGAAAAATCAGCAAGACACAAGCACCCCAAAGTTTAGGGCTGCTCTGTTGACAAGGACCTCCACTTCATTCCACCTTCAATATCCCAGGAAAGAGAAAAATGGATAAAGAAGTTGTGGTCCTTATGTACAATGCAATATCACTCAGCCATGAAATCAATGTCATAAGGCTAGTAGCAGCATGATGAGTGGATTTAGGTACGACGATTCTAAGTGAAATAAGTCACACAGAAAAGGACACTTCTCATAAGGTATCACTTATAGAGGGAATGTCAAAACCGTTACACTTGAACTGAATTACAAAACAGAACAGAGTCACACATGCAGAAAACACACTATGGCTGCTTAACGGGAAAGGTGAGGTGGGGTGATACATAAAACAAGCGTTTCAAATTAGCTCAGATACCGTTCCATAAACCCAATATGTAATAGACAAGACCTACTCCTTGCTCAGAGAACTGGACTCAGCACGCCCTATTCACCGCACAAGAATATATCTGACTAGTAATAATCTTAAAACCTATGTATTGATATCTCTCTGTTAGTGTGTCAAGTGGGTGTAAAGCGGCATAAACACAGCAGTGAAAAGCAGCTAAACCCCATTATAAAAATAAATTACTTTTACAAACCCATGAAACAAAGACAGTGAAAGAGAGAGAAATTCTTACACAATGCGTTCAGGGGCTGTGATGCAACCTGGATTGACCATATCTAGACCCACAGCTGGATGAGACATAAGGGTGGACACTCTTGGGGCTGAGAGGTTTGGTGAGGTTGGGTGAGCAAACGCAGACCCTTTAAAGTAATACTGCGTGGTACCCATCGCATGGGTCCCAAATCTCCAGGTTTAAGGGCATCTTCCTACATCGAAAACATGCATGAGAAAACAAAAAGATGGTACACCATGTGATGGGGAAAGGTTTCTAAAACGCACCTCATTTCTCTTCTCCTTGTGCCCGGGTTCACCATTCCAGCCGCTTTACTAACAATCTCACTACTTGGAGCATCAGCACCTTTAACCTCCTGTTCCGTACAGGTTGCAATTTGTCCTGAGGATGAACGGGTAGACCGGGAACCAGTGAGAGACTAGCTCTTGGTGTTGGGACAGGCACAGGTCACTCTATTTTCCCATCAGGAAGAAGAATTAACCACAGGCTCAGCCTGAACCTGGAACCAGAACAGGTCCTGAAGCCATCCTGCGCTTTTGCGGCCAGCTCCCAAAAAAGCGAGTTGTAAAATGGAGCTTCAGGGCACTGCAATTCACAAACCTGCAGAGTTATAAATGATAACTCTCGTCCACAAATATATTGAGGGAAGGCAAAGAAGAGGATTTGAAATCAAGGCAGAATTGCAGGAAACAGATTTCAGGAGGTAGATTCGAATCACCTTTAAAGCACATGAAAAGCGGCAAAACGTTGACAATGATGCCCTTGGCCAAAAAGGGCGTATGTGTTTTTTCCTGAATATATTCAGGAAAAAACGCATACGCCCTTTTTGGCCAACCAAGCAACCTGGGAAGGCAAATCAGCGCTACAAAGAAGACTCGCTACCCATCGGTCAAAAGGGCCATGCTGAAAAAAGTCTCAAAACCAGAAATGCAGGACAGGCCATGGAGAAATGGGAGCCTTGCTACACTGATGGGCGGGATGTAAATTGCCAACAGCCACTCTGGAGAAGTGTACGGTGTGTCCTGAAACATCTAAAAAACACAGCTTAGAGAGCATAGGGCACTTCCACTCATGGGGGTATAAATTGGGAAAATGAAAAATCAGCAAGACACAAGCACCCCAAAGTTTAGGGCTGCTCTGTTGACCAGGACCTCCACTTCATTCCACCTTCAATATCCCAGGAAAGAGAAAAATGGATAAAGAAGTTGTGGTCCTTATGTACAATGTAATATCACTCAGCCATGAAATCAATGTCATAAGGCTAGGAGCAGCATGATGAGTGGATTTAGGTACGACGATTCTAAGTGAAATAAGTCACACAGAAAAGGACACTTCTCATAAGGTATCACTTATAGAGGGAATGTCAAAACTGTTACACTTGAACTGAATTACAAAACAGAACAGAGTCACACATGCAGAAAACACACTATGGCTGCTTAACGGGAAAGGTGAGGTGGGGTGATACATAAAACAAGGGTTTCAAATTAGCTCAGATACCGTTCCATAAACCCAATATGTAATAGACAAGACCTACTCCTTGCTCAGAGAACTGGACTCAACACGCCCTATTCACCGCACAAGAATATATCTGACTAGTAATAATCTTAAAACCTATGTATTGATATCTCTCTGTTAGTGTGTCAAATGGGTGTAAAGCGGCATAAACACAGCAGTGAAAAGCAGCTAAACCCCATTATAAAAATAAATTACTTCGAAAAACCCATGAAACAAAGACAGTGAAAGAGAGAGAAATTCTTACACAATGCGTTCAGGGGCTGTGATGCAACCTGGATTGACCATATCTAGACCCACAGCTGGATGAGACATAAGGGTGGACACTCTTGGGGCTGAGAGGTTTGGTGAGGTTGGGTGAGCAAACGCAGACCCTTTAAAGTAATACTGCGTGGTACCCATCGCATGGGTCCCAAATCTCCAGGTTCAAGGGCATCTTCCTACATCGAAAACATGCATGAGAAAACAAAACGATGGTACACCATGTGATGGGGAAAGGTTTCTAAAACGCACCTCATTTCTCTTCTCCTTGTGCCCGGGTTCACCATTCCAGCCTCTTTACTAACAATCTCCCTACTTGGAGCATCAGCACCTTTAACCTCCTGTTCCGTACATGTTGCAATTTGTCCTGAGGATGAACGGGTAGACGGGGAACCAGTGAGAGACTAGCTCTTGGTGTTGGGACAGGCACAGGTCACTCTATTTTCCCATCAGGAAGAAGAATTAACCACAGGCTCATCCTCCCCCCCGGAACCAGAACAGGGCCTGAAGCCATCCTGCGCTTTTGCGGCCAGCTCCCAAAAAAGCGAGTTGTAAAATGGAGCTTCAGGGCACTGCAATTCACAAACCTGCAGAGTTATAAATGATAACTCTCGTCCACAAATATATTGAGGGAAGGCAAAGAAGAGGATTTGAAATCAAGGCAGAATTGCAGGAAACAGATTTCAGGAGGTAGATTCGAATCACCTTTAAAGCACATGAAAAGCGGCAAAACGTTGACAATGATGCCCTTGGCCAAAAAGGGCGTATGCGTTTTTTCCTGAATATATTCAGGAAAAAACGCATACGCCCTTTTTGGCCAACCAAGCAACCTGGAAAGGCAAATCAGCGCTACAAAGAAGACTCGCTACCCATCGGTCAAAAGGGCCATGCTGAAAAAAGTCTCAAAACCAGAAATGCAGGACAGGCCATGGAGAAATGGGAGCCTTGCTACACTGATGGGCGGGATGTAAATTGCCAACAGCCACTCTGGAGAAGTGTACGGTGTGTCCGGAAACATCTAAAAAACACAGCTTAGAGAGCATAGGGCACTTCCACTCATGGGGGTATAAATTGGGAAAATGAAAAATCAGCAAGACACAAGCACCCCAAAGTTTAGGGCTGCTCTGTTGACAAGGACCTCCACTTCATTCCACCTTCAATATCCCAGGAAAGAGAAAAATGGATAAAGAAGTTGTGGTCCTTATGTACAATGGAATATCACTCAGCCATGAAATCAATGTCATAAGGCTAGTAGCAGCATGATGAGTGGATTTAGGTACGACGATTCTAAGTGAAATAAGTCACACAGAAAAGGACACTTCTCATAAGGTATCACTTATAGAGGGAATGTCAAAACCGTTACACTTGAACTGAATTACAAAACAGAACAGAGTCACACATGCAGAAAACACACTATGGCTGCTTAACGGGAAAGGTGAGGTGGGGTGATACATAAAACAAGGGTTTCAAATTAGCTCAGATACCGTTCCATAAACCCAATATGTAATAGACAAGACCTACTCCTTGCTCAGAGAACTGGACTCAACACACCCTATTCACCGCACAAGAATATATCTGACTAGTAATAATCTTAAAACCTATGTATTGATATCTCTCTGTTAGTGTGTCAAGTGGGTGTAAAGCGGCATAAACACAGCAGTGAAAAGCAGCTAAACCCCATTATAAAAATAAATTACTTTTACAAACCCATGAAACAAAGACAGTGGAAGAGAGAGAAATTCTTACACAATGCGTTCAGGGGCTGTGATGCAACCTGGATTGACCATATCTAGACCCACAGCTGGATGAGACATAAGGGTGGACACTCTTGGGGCTGAGAGGTTTGGTGAGGTTGGGTGAGCAAACGCAGACCCTTTAAAGTAATACTGCGTGGTACCCGTTGCATGGGTCGCAAATCTCCAGGTTCAAGGGCATCTTCCTACATCGAAAACATGCTTGAGAAAACAAAAAGATGGTACACCATGTGATGGGGAAAGGTTTCTAAAACGCACCTCATTTCTCTTCTCCTTGTGCCCGGGTTCCCCATTCCAGATGCTTTACTAATAATCTCCCTATTTGGAGCATCAGCACCTTTAACCTCCTGTTCCGTACAGGTTGCAATTTGTCCTGAGGATGAACGGGTAGACGGGGAACCAGTGAGAGACTAGCTCTTGGTGTTGGGACAGGCACAGGTCACTCTATTTTCCCATCAGGAAGAAGAATTAACCACAGGCTCATCCTCCCCCCCGGAACCAGAACAGGGCCTGAAGCCATCCTGCGCTTTTGCGGCCAGCTCCCAAAAAAGCGAGTTGTAAAATGGAGCTTCAGGGCACTGCAATTCACAAACCTGCAGAGTTATAAATGATAACTCTCGTCCACAAATATATTGAGGGAAGGCAAAGAAGAGGATTTGAAATCAAGGCAGAATTGCAGGAAACAGATTTCAGGAGGTAGATTCGAATCGCCTTTAAAGCACATGAAAAGCGGCAAAACGTTGACAATGATGCCCTTGGCCAAAAAGGGCGTATGCGTTTTTTCCTGAATATATTCAGGAAAAAACGCATACGCCCTTTTTGGCCAACCAAGCAACCTGGAAAGGCAAATCAGCGCTACAAAGAAGACTCGCTACCCATCGGTCAAAAGGGCCATGCTGAAAAAAGTCTCAAAACCAGAAATGCAGGACAGGCCATGGAGAAATGGGAGCCTTGCTACACTGATGGGCGGGATGTAAATTGCCAACAGCCACTCTGGAGAAGTGTACGGTGTGTCCGGAAACATCCAAAAAACACAGCTTAGAGAGCATAGGGCACTTCCACTCATGGGGGTATAAATTGGGAAAATGAAAAATCAGCAAGACACAAGCACCCCAAAGTTTAGGGCTGCTCTGTTGACCAGGACCTCCACTTCATTCCACCTTCAATATCCCAGGAAAGAGAAAAATGGATAAAGAAGTTGTGGTCCTTATGTACAATGGAATATCACTCAGCCATGAAATCAATGTCATAAGGCTAGTAGCAGCATGATGAGTGGATTTAGGTACGACGATTCTAAGTGAAATAAGTCACACAGAAAAGGACACTTCTCATAAGGTATCACTTATAGAGGGAATGTAAAAACCGTTACACTTGAACTGAATTACAAAACAGAACAGAGTCACACATGCAGAAAACACACTATGGCTGCTTAACGGGAAAGGTGAGGTGGGGTGATACATAAAACAAGGGTTTCAAATTAGCTCAGATACCGTTCCATAAACCCAATATGTAATAGACAAGACCTACTCCTTGCTCAGAGAACTGGACTCAACACGCCCTATTCACCGCACAAGAATATATCTGACTAGTAATAATCTTAAAACCTATGTATTGATATCTCTCTGTTAGTGTGTCAACTGGGTGTAAAGCGGCATAAACATAGCAGTGAAAAGCAGCTAAACCCCATTATAAAAATAAATTACTTTTACAAACCCATGAAACAAAGACAGTAAAAGAGAGAGAAATTCTTACACAATGCGTTCAGGGGCTGTGATGCAACCTGGATTGACCATATCTAGACCCACAGCTGGATGAGACATAAGGGTGGACACTCTTGGGGCTGAGAGGTTTGGTGAGGTTGGGTGAGCAAACGCAGACCCTTTAAAGTAATACTGCGTGGTACCCATCGCATGGGTCGCAAATCTCCAGGTTCAAGGGCATCTTCCTACATCGAAAACATGCTTGAGAAAACAAAAAGATGGTACACCATGTGATGGGGAAAGGTTTCTAAAACGCACCTCATTTCTCTTCTCCTTGTGCCCGGGTTCGCCATTCCAGCCGCTTTACTAACAATCTCCCTACTTGGAGCATCAGCACCTTTAACCTCCTGTTCCGTACAGGTTGCAATTTGTCCTGAGGATGAACGGGAAGACTTGGAACCAATGAGAGACTAGCTCCTGGTGTAGGGACAGGCACAGGTCACTCTATTTCCCATCAGGAAGAAGAATTAACCACAGGCTCAGCCTGCCCCCCGGAACCAGAACAGGGCCTGAAGCCATCATGCGCTTTTGCGGCCAGTTCCCTAAAAAGCGAGTTGTAAAATGGAGCTTCAGGGCACTGCAATTCACAAACCTGCAGAGTTATAAATGATAACTCTCGTCCACAAATATATTGAGGGAAGGCAAAGAAGAGGATTTGAAATCAAGGCAGAATTGCAGGAAACAGATTTCAGGAGGTAGATTCGAATCGCCTTTAAAGCACATGAAAAGCGGCAAAACGTTGACAATGATGCCCTTGGCCAAAAAGGGCGTATGCGTTTTTTCCTGAATATATTCAGGAAAAAACGCATACGCCCTTTTTGGCCAACCAAGCAACCTGGAAAGGCAAATCAGCGCTACAAAGAAGACTCGCTACCCATCGGTCAAAAGGGCCATGCTGAAAAAAGTCTCAAAACCAGAAATGCAGGACAGGCCATGGAGAAATGGGAGCCTTGCTACACTGATGGGCGGGATGTAAATTGCCAACAGCCACTCTGGAGAAGTGTACGGTGTGTCCTGAAACATCTAAAAAACACAGCTTAGAGAGCATAGGGCACTTCCACTCATGGGGGTATAAATTGGGAAAATGAAAAATCAGCAAGACACAAGCACCCCAAAGTTTAGGGCTGCTCTGTTGACAAGGACCTCCACTTCATTCCACCTTCAATATCCCAGGAAAGAGAAAAATGGATAAAGAAGTTGTGGTCCTTATGTACAATGGAATATCACTCAGCCATGAAATCAATGTCATAAGGCTAGTAGCAGCATGATGAGTGGATTTAGGTACGACGATTCTAAGTGAAATAAGTCACACAGAAAAGGACACTTCTCATAAGGTATCACTTATAGAGGGAATGTAAAAACCGTTACACTTGAACTGAATTACAAAACAGAACAGAGTCACACATGCAGAAAACACACTATGGCTGCTTAACGGGAAAGGTGAGGTGGGGTGATACATAAAACAAGGGTTTCAAATTAGCTCAGATACCGTTCCATAAACCCAATATGTAATAGACAAGACCTACTCCTTGCTCAGAGAACTGGACTCAACACGCCCTATTCACCGCACAAGAATATATCTGACTAGTAATAATCTTAAAACCTATGTATTGATATCTCTCTGTTAGTGTGTCAAGTGGGTGTAAAGCGGCATAAACACAGCAGTGAAAAGCAGCTAAACCCCATTATAAAAATAAATTACTTTTACAAACCCATGAAACAAAGACAGTGAAAGAGAGAGAAATTCTTACACAATGCGTTCAGGGGCTGTGATGCAACCTGGATTGACCATATCTAGACCCACAGCTGGATGAGACATAAGGGTGGACACTCTTGGGGCTGAGAGGTTTGGTGAGGTTGGGTGAGCAAACGCAGACCCTTTAAAGTAATACTGCGTGGTACCCATCGCATGGGTCCCAAATCTACAGGTTCAAGGGCATATTCCTACATCGAAAACATGCATGAGAAAACAAAAAGATGGTACACCATGTGATGGGGAAAGGTTTCTAAAACGCACCTCATTTCTCTTCTCCTTGTGCCCGGGTTCGCCATTCCAGCCGCTTTACTAATAATCTCCCTACTTGGAGCATCAGCACCTTTAACCTCCTGTTCCGTACAGGTTGCAATTTGTCCTGAGGATGAACGGGTAGACGGGGAACCAGTGAGAGACTAGCTCTTGGTGTTGGGACAGGCAGAGGTCACTCTATTTTCCCATCAGGAAGAAGAATTAACCACAGGCTCATCCTCCCCCCCGGAACCAGAACAGGGCCTGAAGCCATCCTGCGCTTTTGCGGCCAGCTCCCAAAAAAGCGAGTTGTAAAATGGAGCTTCAGGGCACTGCAATTCACAAACCTGCAGAGTTATAAATGATAACTCTCGTCCACAAATATATTGAGGGAAGGCAAAGAAGAGGATTTGAAATTAAGGCAGAATTGCAGGAAACAGATTTCAGGAGGTAGATTCGAATCGCCTTTAAAGCACATGAAAAGCGGCAAAACGTTGACAATGATGCCCTTGGCCAAAAAGGGCGTATGCGTTTTTTCCTGAATATATTCAGGAAAAAACGCATACGCCCTTTTTGGCCAACCAAGCAACCTGGAAAGGCAAATCAGCGCTACAAAGAAGACTCGCTACCCATCGGTCAAAAGGGCCATGCTGAAAAAAGTCTCAAAACCAGAAATGCAGGACAGGCCATGGAGAAATGGGAGCCTTGCTACACTGATGGGCGGGATGTAAATTGCCAACAGCCACTCTGGAGAAGTGTACGGTGTGTCCTGAAACATCTAAAAAACACAGCTTAGAGAGCATAGGGCACTTCCACTCATGGGGGTATAAATTGGGAAAATGAAAAATCAGCAAGACACAAGCACCCCAAAGTTTAGGGCTGCTCTGTTGACAAGGACCTCCACTTCATTCCACCTTCAATATCCCAGGAAAGAGAAAAATGGATAAAGAAGTTGTGGTCCTTATGTACAATGGAATATCACTCAGCCATGAAATCAATGTCATAAGGCTAGTAGCAGCATGATGAGTGGATTTAGGTACGACGATTCTAAGTGAAATAAGTCACACAGAAAAGGACACTTCTCATAAGGTATCACTTATAGAGGGAATGTCAAAACCGTTACACTTGAACTGAATTACAAAACAGAACAGAGTCACACATGCAGAAAACACACTATGGCTGCTTAACGGGAAAGGTGAGGTGGGGTGATACATAAAACAAGGGTTTCAAATTAGCTCAGATACCGTTCCATAAACCCAATATGTAATAGACAAGACCTACTCCTTGCTCAGAGAACTGGACTCAACACGCCCTATTCACCGCACAAGAATATATCTGACTAGTAATAATCTTAAAACCTATGTATTGATATCTCTCTGTTAGTGTGTCAAGTGGGTGTAAAGCGGCATAAACACAGCAGTGAAAAGCAGCTAAACCCCATTATAAAACTAAATTACTTTAACAAACCCATGAAACAAAGACAGTGAAAGAGAGAGAAATTCTTACACAATGCGTTCAGGGGCTATGATGCAACCTGGATTGACCATATCTAGACCCACAGCTGGATGAGACATAAGGGTGGACACTCTTGGGGCTGAGAGGTTTGGTGAGGTTGGGTGAGCAAACGCAGACCCTTTAAAGTAATACTGCGTGGTACCCATCGCATGGGTCCCAAATCTCCAGGTTCAAGGGCATCTTCCTACATCGAAAACATGCATGAGAAAACAAAAAGATGGTACACCATGTGATGGGGAAAGGTTTCTAAAACGCACCTCATTTCTCTTCTCCTTGTGCCCGGCTTCACCATTCCAGACGCTTTACTAATAATCTCCCTACTTGGAGCATCAGCACCTTTAACCTCCTGTTCCGTACAGTTTGCAATTTGTCCTGAGGATGAACGGGTAGACGGGGAACCAGTGAGAGACTAGCTCTTGGTGTTGGGACAGGCAGAGGTCACTCTATTTTCCCATCAGGAAGAAGAATTAACCACAGGCTCATCCTCCCCCCCGGAACCAGAACAGGGCCTGAAGCCATCCTGCGCTTTTGCGGCCAGCTCCCAAAAAAGCGAGTTGTAAAATGGAGCTTCAGGGCACTGCAATTCACAAACCTGCAGAGTTATAAATGATAACTCTCGTCCACAAATATATTGAGGGAAGGCAAAGAAGAGGATTTGAAATCAAGGCAGAATTGCAGGAAACAGATTTCAGGAGGTAGATTCGAATCGCCTTTAAAGCACATGAAAAGCGGCAAAACGTTGACAATGATGCCCTTGGCCAAAAAGGGCGTATGCGTTTTTTCCTGAATATATTCAGGAAAAAACGCATACGCCCTTTTTGGCCAACCAAGCAACCAGGAAAGGCAAATCAGCGCTACAAAGAAGACTCGCTACCCATCGGTCAAAAGGGCCATGCTGAAAAAAGTCTCAAAACCAGAAATGCAGGACAGGCCATGGAGAAATGGGAGCCTTGCTACACTGATGGGCGGGATGTAAATTGCCAACAGCCACTCTGGAGAAGTGTACGGTGTGTCCGGAAACATCCAAAAAACACAGCTTAGAGAGCATAGGGCACTTCCACTCATGGGGGTATAAATTGGGAAAATGAAAAATCAGCAAGACACAAGCACCCCAAAGTTTAGGGCTGCTCTGTTGACCAGGACCTCCACTTCATTCCACCTTCAATATCCCAGGAAAGAGAAAAATGGATAAAGAAGTTGTGGTCCTTATGTACAATGGAATATCACTCAGCCATGAAATCAATGTCATAAGGCTAGTAGCAGCATGATGAGTGGATTTAGGTACGACGATTCTAAGTGAAATAAGTCACACAGAAAAGGACACTTCTCATAAGGTATCACTTATAGAGGGAATGTAAAAACCGTTACACTTGAACTGAATTACAAAACAGAACAGAGTCACACATGCAGAAAACACACTATGGCTGCTTAACGGGAAAGGTGAGGTGGGGTGATACATAAAACAAGCGTTTCAAATTAGCTCAGATACCGTTCCATAAACCCAATATGTAATAGACAAGACCTACTCCTTGCTCAGAGAACTGGACTCAACACACCCTATTCACCGCACAAGAATATATCTGACTAGTAATAATCTTAAAACCTATGTATTGATATCTCTCTGTTAGTGTGTCAAGTGGGTGTAAAGCGGCATAAACACAGCAGTGAAAAGCAGCTAAACCCCATTATAAAAATAAATTACTTTTACAAACCCATGAAACAAAGACAGTGGAAGAGAGAGAAATTCTTACACAATGCGTTCAGGGGCTGTGATGCAACCTGGATTGACCATATCTAGACCCACAGCTGGATGAGACATAAGGGTGGACACTCTTGGGGCTGAGAGGTTTGGTGAGGTTGGGTGAGCAAACGCAGACCCTTTAAAGTAATACTGCGTGGTACCCATCGCATGGGTCCCAAATCTCCAGGTTCAAGGGCATCTTCCTACATCGAAAACATGCATGAGAAAACAAAATGATGGTACACCATGTGATGGGGAAAGGTTTCTAAAACGCACCTCATTTCTCTTCTCCTTGTGCCCGGGTTTGCCATTCCAGCCGCTTTACTAACAATCTCCCTACTTGGAGCATCAGCACCTTTAACCTCCTGTTCCGTACAGGTTGCAATTTGTCCTGAGGATGAACGGGTAGACGGGGAACCAGTGAGAGACTAGCTCTTGGTGTTGGGACAGGCACAGGTCACTCTATTTTCCCATCAGGAAGAAGAATTAACCACAGGCTCATCCTCCCCCCCGGAACCAGAACAGGGCCTGAAGCCATCCTGCGCTTTTGCGGCCAGCTCCCAAAAAAGCGAGTTGTAAAATGGAGCTTCAGGGCACTGCAATTCACAAACCTGCAGAGTTATAAATGATAACTCTCGTCCACAAATATATTGAGGGAAGGCAAAGAAGAGGATTTGAAATCAAGGCAGAATTGCAGGAAACAGATTTCAGGAGGTAGATTCGAATCGCCTTTAAAGCACATGAAAAGCGGCAAAACGTTGACAATGATGCCCTTGGCCAAAAAGGGCGTATGCGTTTTTTCCTGAATATATTCAGGAAAAAACGCATACGCCCTTTTTGGCCAACCAAGCAACCTGGAAAGGCAAATCAGCGCTACAAAGAAGACTCGCTACCCATCGGTCAAAAGGGCCATGCTGAAAAAAGTCTCAAAACCAGAAATGCAGGACAGGCCATGGAGAAATGGGAGCCTTGCTACACTGATGGGCGGGATGTAAATTGCCAACAGCCACTCTGGAGAAGTGTACGGTGTGTCCTGAAACATCTAAAAAACACAGCTTAGAGAGCATAGGGCACTTCCACTCATGGGGGTATAAATTGGGAAAATGAAAAATCAGCAAGACACAAGCACCCCAAAGTTTAGGGCTGCTCTGTTGACAAGGACCTCCACTTCATTCCACCTTCAATATCCCAGGAAAGAGAAAAATGGATAAAGAAGTTGTGGTCCTTATGTACAATGGAATATCACTCAGCCATGAAATCAATGTCATAAGGCTAGTAGCAGCATGATGAGTGGATTTAGGTACGACGATTCTAAGTGAAATAAGTCACACAGAAAAGGACACTTCTCATAAGGTATCACTTATAGAGGGAATGTCAAAACCGTTACACTTGAACTGAATTACAAAACAGAACAGAGTCACACATGCAGAAAACACACTATGGCTGCTTAACGGGAAAGGTGAGGTGGGGTGATACATAAAACAAGGGTTTCAAATTAGCTCAGATACCGTTCCATAAACCCAATATGTAATAGACAAGACCTACTCCTTGCTCAGAGAACTGGACTCAACACGCCCTATTCACCGCACAAGAATATATCTGACTAGTAATAATCTTAAAACCTATGTATTGATATCTCTCTGTTAGTGTGTCAAGTGGGTGTAAAGCGGCATAAACACAGCAGTGAAAAGCAGCTAAACCCCATTATAAAAATAAATTACTTTTACAAACCCATGAAACAAAGACAGTGAAAGAGAGAGAAATTCTTACACAATGCGTTCAGGGGCTGTGATGCAACCTGGATTGACCATATCTAGACCCACAGCTGGATGAGACATAAGGGTGGACACTCTTGGGGCTGAGAGGTTTGGTGAGGTTGGGTGAGCAAACGCAGACCCTTTAAAGTAATACTGCGTGGTACCCATCGCATGGGTCCCAAATCTACAGGTTCAAGGGCATCTTCCTACATCGAAAACATGCATGAGAAAACAAAAAGATGGTACACCATGTGATGGGGAAAGGTTTCTAAAACGCACCTCATTTCTCTTCTCCTTGTGCCCGGGTTCGCCATTCCAGCCGCTTTACTAATAATCTCCCTACTTGGAGCATCAGCACCTTTAACCTCCTGTTCCGTACAGGTTGCAATTTGTCCTGAGGATGAACGGGTAGACGGGGAACCAGTGAGAGACTAGCTCTTGGTGTTGGGACAGGCAGAGGTCACTCTATTTTCCCATCAGGAAGAAGAATTAACCACAGGCTCATCCTCCCCCCCGGAACCAGAACAGGGCCTGAAGCCATCCTGCGCTTTTGCGGCCAGCTCCCAAAAAAGCGAGTTGTAAAATGGAGCTTCAGGGCACTGCAATTCACAAACCTGCAGAGTTATAAATGATAACTCTCGTCCACAAATATATTGAGGGAAGGCAAAGAAGAGGATTTGAAATCAAGGCAGAATTGCAGGAAACAGATTTCAGGAGGTAGATTCGAATCGCCTTTAAAGCACATGAAAAGCGGCAAAACGTTGACAATGATGCCCTTGGCCAAAAAGGGCGTATGCGTTTTTTCCTGAATATATTCAGGAAAAAACGCATACGCCCTTTTTGGCCAACCAAGCAACCAGGAAAGGCAAATCAGCGCTACAAAGAAGACTCGCTACCCATCGGTCAAAAGGGCCATGCTGAAAAAAGTCTCAAAACCAGAAATGCAGGACAGGCCATGGAGAAATGGGAGCCTTGCTACACTGATGGGCGGGATGTAAATTGCCAACAGCCACTCTGGAGAAGTGTACGGTGTGTCCGGAAACATCCAAAAAACACAGCTTAGAGAGCATAGGGCACTTCCACTCATGGGGGTATAAATTGGGAAAATGAAAAATCAGCAAGACACAAGCACCCCAAAGTTTAGGGCTGCTCTGTTGACCAGGACCTCCACTTCATTCCACCTTCAATATCCCAGGAAAGAGAAAAATGGATAAAGAAGTTGTGGTCCTTATGTACAATGGAATATCACTCAGCCATGAAATCAATGTCATAAGGCTAGTAGCAGCATGATGAGTGGATTTAGGTACGACGATTCTAAGTGAAATAAGTCACACAGAAAAGGACACTTCTCATAAGGTATCACTTATAGAGGGAATGTAAAAACCGTTACACTTGAACTGAATTACAAAACAGAACAGAGTCACACATGCAGAAAACACACTATGGCTGCTTAACGGGAAAGGTGAGGTGGGGTGATACATAAAACAAGGGTTTCAAATTAGCTCAGATACCGTTCCATAAACCCAATATGTAATAGACAAGACCTACTCCTTGCTCAGAGAACTGGACTCAACACACCCTATTCACCGCACAAGAATATATCTGACTAGTAATAATCTTAAAACCTATGTATTGATATCTCTCTGTTAGTGTGTCAAGTGGGTGTAAAGCGGCATAAACACAGCAGTGAAAAGCAGCTAAACCCCATTATAAAAATAAATTACTTTTACAAACCCATGAAACAAAGACAGTGGAAGAGAGAGAAATTCTTACACAATGCGTTCAGGGGCTGTGATGCAACCTGGATTGACCATATCTAGACCCACAGCTGGATGAGACATAAGGGTGGACACTCTTGGGGCTGAGAGGTTTGGTGAGGTTGGGTGAGCAAACGCAGACCCTTTAAAGTAATACTGCGTGGTACCCATCGCATGGGTCCCAAATCTCCAGGTTCAAGGGCATCTTCCTACATCGAAAACATGCATGAGAAAACAAAATGATGGTACACCATGTGATGGGGAAAGGTTTCTAAAACGCACCTCATTTCTCTTCTCCTTGTGCCCGGGTTTGCCATTCCAGCCGCTTTACTAACAATCTCCCTACTTGGAGCATCAGCACCTTTAACCTCCTGTTCCGTACAGGTTGCAATTTGTCCTGAGGATGAACGGGTAGACGGGGAACCAGTGAGAGACTAGCTCTTGGTGTTGGGACAGGCACAGGTCACTCTATTTTCCCATCAGGAAGAAGAATTAACCACAGGCTCATCCTCCCCCCCGGAACCAGAACAGGGCCTGAAGCCATCCTGCGCTTTTGCGGCCAGCTCCCAAAAAAGCGAGTTGTAAAATGGAGCTTCAGGGCACTGCAATTCACAAACCTGCAGAGTTATAAATGATAACTCTCGTCCACAAATATATTGAGGGAAGGCAAAGAAGAGGATTTGAAATCAAGGCAGAATTGCAGGAAACAGATTTCAGGAGGTAGATTCGAATCGCCTTTAAAGCACATGAAAAGCGGCAAAACGTTGACAATGATGCCCTTGGCCAAAAAGGGCGTATGCGTTTTTTCCTGAATATATTCAGGAAAAAACGCATACGCCCTTTTTGGCCAACCAAGCAACCTGGAAAGGCAAATCAGCGCTACAAAGAAGACTCGCTACCCATCGGTCAAAAGGGCCATGCTGAAAAAAGTCTCAAAACCAGAAATGCAGGACAGGCCATGGAGAAATGGGAGCCTTGCTACACTGATGGGCGGGATGTAAATTGCCAACAGCCACTCTGGAGAAGTGTACGGTGTGTCCTGAAACATCTAAAAAACACAGCTTAGAGAGCATAGGGCACTTCCACTCATGGGGGTATAAATTGGGAAAATGAAAAATCAGCAAGACACAAGCACCCCAAAGTTTAGGGCTGCTCTGTTGACAAGGACCTCCACTTCATTCCACCTTCAATATCCCAGGAAAGAGAAAAATGGATAAAGAAGTTGTGGTCCTTATGTACAATGGAATATCACTCAGCCATGAAATCAATGTCATAAGGCTAGTAGCAGCATGATGAGTGGATTTAGGTACGACGATTCTAAGTGAAATAAGTCACACAGAAAAGGACACTTCTCATAAGGTATCACTTATAGAGGGAATGTCAAAACCGTTACACTTGAACTGAATTACAAAACAGAACAGAGTCACACATGCAGAAAACACACTATGGCTGCTTAACGGGAAAGGTGAGGTGGGGTGATACATAAAACAAGGGTTTCAAATTAGCTCAGATACCGTTCCATAAACCCAATATGTAATAGACAAGACCTACTCCTTGCTCAGAGAACTGGACTCAACACACCCTATTCAGCGCACAAGTATATATCTGACTAGTAATAATCTTAAAACCTATGTATTGATATCTCTCTGTTAGTGTGTCAAATGGGTGTAAAGCGGCATAAACACAGCAGTGAAAAGCAGCTAAACCCCATTATAAAAATAAATTACTTTTACAAACCCATGAAACAAAGACAGTGAAAGAGAGAGAAATTCTTACACAATGCGTTCAGGGGCTGTGATGCAACCTGGATTGACCATATCTAGACCCACAGCTGGATGAGACATAAGGGTGGACACTCTTGGGGCTGAGAGGTTTGGTGAGGTTGGGTGAGCAAACGCAGACCCTTTAAAGTAATACTGCGTGGTACCCATCGCATGGGTCCCAAATCTCCAGGTTCAAGGGCATCTTCCTACATCGAAAACATGCATGAGAAAACAAAAAGATGGTACACCATGTGATGGGGAAAGGTTTCTAAAACGCACCTCATTTCTCTTCTCCTTGTGCCCGGGTTCGCCATTCCAGCCGCTTTACTAATAATCTCCCTACTTGGAGCATCAGCACCTTTAACCTCCTGTTCCGTACAGGTTGCAATTTCTCCTGAGGATGAACGGGTAGACGGGGAACTAGTGAGAGACTAGCTCTTGGTGTTGGGACAGGCACAGGTCACTCTATTTTCCCATCAGGAAGAAGAATTAACCATGGGCTCATCCTCCCCCCTGGAACCAGAACAGGGCCTGAAGCCATCCTGCGCTTTTGCGGCCAGCTCCCAAAAAAGCGAGTTGTAAAATGGAGCTTCAGGGCACTGCAATTCACAAACCTGCAGAGTTATAAATGATAACTCTCGTCCACAAATATATTGAGGGAAGGCAAAGAAGAGGATTTGAAATTAAGGCAGAATTGCAGGAAACAGATTTCAGGAGGTAGATTCGAATCGCCTTTAAAGCACATGAAAAGCGGCAAAACGTTGACAATGATGCCCTTGGCCAAAAAGGGCGTATGCGTTTTTTCCTGAATATATTCAGGAAAAAACGCATACGCCCTTTTTGGCCAACCAAGCAACCTGGAAAGGCAAATCAGTGCTACAAAGAAGACTCGCTACCCATCGGTCTAAAGGGCCATGCTGAAAAAAGTCTCAAAACCAGAAATGCAGGACAGGCCATGGAGAAATGGGAGCCTTGCTACACTGATGGGCGGGATGTAAATTGCCAACAGCCACTCTGGAGAAGTGTACGGTGTGTCCTGAAACATCTAAAAAACACAGCTTAGAGAGCATAGGGCACTTCCACTCATGGGGGTATAAATTGGGAAAATGAAAAATCAGCAAGACACAAGCACCCCAAAGTTTAGGGCTGCTCTGTTGACAAGGACCTCCACTTCATTCCACCTTCAATATCCCAGGAAAGAGAAAAATGGATAAAGAAGTTGTGGTCCTTATGTACAATGGAATATCACTCAGCCATGAAATCAATGTCATAAGGCTAGTAGCAGCATGATGAGTGGATTTAGGTACGACGATTCTAAGTGAAATAAGTCACACAGAAAAGGACACTTCTCATAAGGTATCACTTATAGAGGGAATGTAAAAAGCGTCACACTTGAACTGAATTACAAAACAGAACAGAGTCACACATGCAGAAAACACACTATGGCTACTTAACGGGAAAGGTGAGGTGGGGTGATACATAAAACAAGGGTTTCAAATTAGCTCAGATACCGTTCCATAAACCCAATATGTAATAGACAAGACCTACTCCTTGCTCAGAGAACTGGACTCAACACACCCTATTCACCGCACAAGAATATATCTGACTAGTAATAATCTTAAAACCTATGTATTGATATCTCTCTGTTAGTGTGTCAAGTGGGTGTAAAGCGGCATAAACACAGCAGTGAAAAGCAGCTAAACCCCATTACAAAAATAAATTACTTTTACAAACCAATGAAACAAAGACAGTGAAAGAGAGAGAAATTCTTACACAATGCGTTCAGGGGCTGTGATGCAACCTGGATTGACCATATCTAGACCCACAGCTGGATGAGACATAAGGGTGGACACTCTTGGGGCTGAGAGGTTTGGTGAGGTTGGGTGAGCAAACGCAGACCCTTTAAAGTAATACTGCGTGGTTCCCATCGCATGGGTGCCAAATCTCCAGGTTCAAGGGCATCTTCCTACATCGAAAACATGCATGAGAAAACAAAAAGATGGTACACCATGTGATGGGGAAAGGTTTCTAAAACGCACCTCATTTCTCTTCTCCTTGTGCCCGGGTTCGCCATTCCAGCCGCTTTAGTAACAATCTCCCTACTTGGAGCATCAGCACCTTTAACCTCCTGTTCCGTACATGTTGCAATTTGTCCTGAGGATGAACGGGTAGACGGGGAACCAGTGAGAGACTAGCTCTTGGTGTTGGGACAGGCACAGGTCACTCTATTTTCCCATCAGGAAGAAGAATTAACCACAGGCTCATCCTCCCGCCCGGAACCAGAACAGGGCCTGAAGCCATCCTGCGCTTTTGCGGCCAGCTCCCAAAAAAGCGAGTTGTAAAATGGAGCTTCAGGGCACTGCAATTCACAAACTTGCAGAGTTATAAATGATAACTCTCGTCCACAAATATATTGAGGGAAGGCAAAGAAGAGGATTTGAAATCAAGGCAGAATTGCAGGAAACAGATTTCAGGAGGTAGATTCGAATCGCCTTTAAAGCACATGAAAAGCGGCAAAACGTTGACAATGATGCCCTTGGCCAAAAAGGGCGTATGCGTTTTTTCCTGAATATATTCAGGAAAAAACGCATACGCCCTTTTTGGCCAACCAAGCAACCTGGAAAGGCAAATCAGCGCTACAAAGAAGACTCGCTACCCATCGGTCAAAAGGGCCATGCTGAAAAAAGTCTCAAAACCAGAAATGCAGGACAGGCCATGGAGAAATGGGAGCCTTGCTACACTGATGGGCGGGATGTAAATTGCCAACAGCCACTCTGGAGAAGTGTACGGTGTGTCCTGAAACATCTAAAAAACACAGCTTAGAGAGCATAGGGCACTTCCACTCATGGGGGTATAAATTGGGAAAATGAAAAATCAGCAAGACACAAGCACCCCAAAGTTTAGGGCTGCTCTGTTGACCAGGACCTCCACTTCATTCCACCTTCAATATCCCAGGAAAGAGAAAAATGTATAAAGAAGTTGTGGTCCTTATGTACAATGGAATATCACTCAGCCATGAAATCAATGTCATAAGGCTAGTAGCAGCATGATGAGTGGATTTAGGTACGACGATTCTAAGTGAAATAAGTCACACAGAAAAGGACACTTCTCATAAGGTATCACTTATAGAGGGAATGTCAAAACCGTTACACTTGAACTGAATTACAAAACAGAACAGAGTCACACATGCAGAAAACACACTATGGCTGCTTAACGGGAAAGGTGAGGTGGGGTGATACATAAAACAAGGGTTTCAAATTAGCTCAGATACCGTTCCATAAACCCAATATGTAATAGACAAGACCTACTCCTTGCTCAGAGAACTGGACTCAACACACCCTATTCACCGCACAAGAATATATCTGACTAGTAATAATCTTAAAACCTATGTATTGATATCTCTCTGTTAGTGTGTCAAGTGGGTGTAAAGCGGCATAAACACAGCAGTGAAAAGCAGCTAAACCCCATTACAAAAATAAATTACTTTTACAAACCAATGAAACAAAGACAGTGAAAGAGAGAGAAATTCTTACACAATGCGTTCAGGGGCTGTGATGCAACCTGGATTGACCATATCTAGACCCACAGCTGGATGAGACATAAGGGTGGACACTCTTGGGGCTGAGAGGTTTGGTGAGGTTGGGTGAGCAAACGCAGACCCTTTAAAGTAATACTGCGTGGTTCCCATCGCATGGGTCCCAAATCTCCAGGTTCAAGGGCATCTTCCTACATCGAAAACATGCATGAGAAAACAAAAAGATGGTACACCATGTGATGGGGAAAGGTTTCTAAAACGCACCTCATTTCTCTTCTCCTTGTGCCCGGGTTCGCCATTCCAGCCGCTTTACTAACAATCTCCCTACTTGGAGCATCAGCACCTTTAACCTCCTGTTCCGTACATGTTGCAATTTGTCCTGAGGATGAACGGGTAGACGGGGAACCAGTGAGAGACTAGCTCTTGTTGTTGGGACAGGCACAGGTCACTCTATTTTCCCATCAGGAAGAAGAATTAACCACAGGCTCATCCTCCCCCCCGGAACCAGAACAGGGCCTGAAGCCATCCTGCGCTTTTGCGGCCAGCTCCCAAAAAAGCGAGTTGTAAAATGGAGCTTCAGGGCACTGCAATTCACAAACCTGCAGAGTTATAAATGATAACTCTCGTCCACAAATATATTGAGGGAAGGCAAAGAAGAGGATTTGAAATCAAGGCAGAATTGCAGGAAACAGATTTCAGGAGGTAGATTCGAATCGCCTTTAAAGCACATGAAAAGCGGCAAAACGTTGACAATGATGCCCTTGGCCAAAAAGGGCGTATGCGTTTTTTCCTGAATATATTCAGGAAAAAACGCATACGCCCTTTTTGGCCAACCAAGCAACCTGGAAAGGCAAATCAGCGCTACAAAGAAGACTCGCTACCCATCGGTCAAAAGGGCCATGCTGAAAAAAGTCTCAAAACCAGAAATGCAGGACAGGCCATGGAGAAATGGGAGCCTTGCTACACTGATGGGCGGGATGTAAATTGCCAACAGCCACTCTGGAGAAGTGTACGGTGTGTCCGGAAACATCCAAAAAACACAGCTTAGAGAGCATAGGGCACTTCCACTCATGGGGGTATAAATTGGGAAAATGAAAAATCAGCAAGACACAAGCACCCCAAAGTTTAGGGCTGCTCTGTTGACCAGGACCTCCACTTCATTCCACCTTCAATATCCCAGGAAAGAGAAAAATGGATAAAGAAGTTGTGGTCCTTATGTACAATGGAATATCACTCAGCCATGAAATCAATGTCATAAGGCTAGTAGCAGCATGATGAGTGGATTTAGGTACGACGATTCTAAGTGAAATAAGTCACACAGAAAAGGACACTTCTCATAAGGTATCACTTATAGAGGGAATGTAAAAACCGTTACACTTGAACTGAATTACAAAACAGAACAGAGTCACACATGCAGAAAACACACTATGGCTGCTTAACGGGAAAGGTGAGGTGGGGTGATACATAAAACAAGGGTTTCAAATTAGCTCAGATACCGTTCCATAAACCCAATATGTAATAGACAAGACCTACTCCTTGCTCAGAGAACTGGACTCAACACGCCCTATTCACCGCACAAGAATATATCTGACTAGTAATAATCTTAAAACCTATGTATTGATATCTCTCTGTTAGTGTGTCAAGTGGGTGTAAAGCGGCATAAACACAGCAGTGAAAAGCAGCTAAACCCCATTATAAAAATAAATTACTTTTACAAACCCATGAAACAAAGACAGTGAAAGAGAGAGAAATTCTTACACAATGCGTTCAGGGGCTGTGATGCAACCTGGATTGACCATATCTAGACCCACAGCTGGATGAGACATAAGGGTGGACACTCTTGGGGCTGAGAGGTTTGGTGAGGTTGGGTGAGCAAACGCAGACCCTTTAAAGTAATACTGCGTGGTACCCATCGCATGGGTCCCAAATCTCCAGGTTTAAGGGCATCTTCCTACATCGAAAACATGCATGAGAAAACAAAACGATGGTACACCATGTGATGGGGAAAGGTTTCTAAAACGCACCTCATTTCTCTTCTCCTTGTGCCTGGGTTCGCCATTCCAGATGCTTTACTAATAATCTCCCTACTTGGAGCATCAGCACCTTTAACCTCCTGTTCGGTACAGGTTGCAATTTGTCCTGAGGATGAACGGGTAGACGGGGAACCAGTGAGAGACTAGCTCTTGGTGTTGGGACAGGCACAGGTCACTCTATTTTCCCATCAGGAAGAAGAATTAACCACAGGCTCATCCTCCCCCCCGGAACCAGAACAGGGCCTGAAGCCATCCTGCGCTTTTGCGGCCAGCTCCCAAAAAAGCGAGTTGTAAAATGGAGCTTCAGGGCACTGCAATTCACAAACCTGCAGAGTTATAAATGATAACTCTCGTCCACAAATATATTGAGGGAAGGCAAAGAAGAGGATTTGAAATCAAGGCAGAATTGCAGGAAACAGATTTCAGGAGGTAGATTCGAATCGCCTTTAAAGCACATGAAAAGCGGCAAAACGTTGACAATGATGCCCTTGGCCAAAAAGGGCGTATGCGTTTTTTCCTGAATATATTCAGGAAAAAACGCATACGCCCTTTTTGGCCAACCAAGCAACCTGGAAAGGCAAATCAGCGCTACAAAGAAGACTCGCTACCCATCGGTCAAAAGGGCCATGCTGAAAAAAGTCTCAAAACCAGAAATGCAGGACAGGCCATGGAGAAATGGGAGCCTTGCTACACTGATGGGCGGGATGTAAATTGCCAACAGCCACTCTGGAGAAGTGTACGGTGTGTCCTGAAACACCTAAAAAACACAGCTTAGAGAGCATAGGGCACTTCCACTCATGGGGGTATAAATTGGGAAAATGAAAAATCAGCAAGACAAAAGCACCCCAAAGTTTACGGCTGCTCTGTTGACCAGGACCTCCACTTCATTCCACCTTCAATATCCCAGGAAAGAGAAAAATGGATAAAGAAGTTGTGATCCTTATGTACAAGGCAATATCACTCAGCCATGAAATCAATGTCATAAGGCTAGTAGCAGCATGATGAGTGGATTTAGGTACGACGATTCTAAGTGAAATAAGTCACACAGAAAAGGACACTTCTCATAAGGTATCACTTATAGAGGGAATGTAAAAACCGTTACACTTGAACTGAATTACAAAACAGAACAGAGTCACACATGCAGAAAACACACTATGGCTGCTTAACGGGAAAGGTGAGGTGGGGTGATACATAAAACAAGGGTTTCAAATTAGCTCAGATACCGTTCCATAAACCCAATATGTAATAGACAAGACCTACTCCTTGCTCAGAGAACTGGACTCAACACGCCCTATTCACCGCACAAGAATATATCTGACTAGTAATAATCTTAAAACCTATGTATTGATATCTCTCTGTTAGTGTGTCAAGTGGGTGTAAAGCGGCATAAACACAGCAGTGAAAAGCAGCTAAACCCCATTATAAAAATAAATTACTTTTACAAACCCATGAAACAAAGACAGTGGAAGAGAGAGAAATTCTTACACAATGCGTTCAGGGGCTGTGATGCAACCTGGATTGACCATATCTAGACCCACAGCTGGATGAGACATAAGGGTGGACACTCTTGGGGCTGAGAGGTTTGGTGAGGTTGGGTGAGCAAACGCAGACCCTTTAAAGTAATACTGCGTGGTACCCATCGCATGGGTCCCAAATCTCCAGGTTTAAGGGCATCTTCCTACATCGAAAATATGCATGAGAAAACAAAACGATGGTACACCATGTGATGGGGAAAGGTTTCTAAAACGCACCTCATTTCTCTTCTCCTTGTGCCTGGGTTCGCCATTCCAGCCGCTTTACTAATAATCTCCCTACTTGGAGCATCAGCACCTTTAACCTCCTGTTCGGTACAGGTTGCAATTTGTCCTGAGGATGAACGGGTAGACGGGGAACCAGTGAGAGACTAGCTCTTGGTGTTGGGACAGGCACAGGTCACTCTATTTTCCCATCAGGAAGAAGAATTAACCACAGGCTCATCCTCCCCCCCGGAACCAGAACAGGGCCTGAAGCCATCCTGCGCTTTTGCGGCCAGCTCCCAAAAAAGCGAGTTGTAAAATGGAGCTTCAGGGCACTGCAATTCACAAACCTGCAGAGTTATAAATGATAACTCTCGTCCACAAATATATTGAGGGAAGGCAAAGAAGAGGATTTGAAATCAAGGCAGAATTGCAGGAAACAGATTTCAGGAGGTAGATTCGAATCGCCTTTAAAGCACATGAAAAGCGGCAAAACGTTGACAATGATGCCCTTGGCCAAAAAGGGCGTATGCGTTTTTTCCTGAATATATTCAGGAAAAAACGCATACGCCCTTTTTGGCCAACCAAGCAACCTGGAAAGGCAAATCAGCGCTACAAAGAAGACTCGCTACCCATCGGTCAAAAGGGCCATGCTGAAAAAAGTCTCAAAACCAGAAATGCAGGACAGGCCATGGAGAAATGGGAGCCTTGCTACACTGATGGGCGGGATGTAAATTGCCAACAGCCACTCTGGAGAAGTGTACGGTGTGTCCGGAAACATCCAAAAAACACAGCTTAGAGAGCATAGGGCACTTCCACTCATGGGGGTATAAATTGGGAAAATGAAAAATCAGCAAGACACAAGCACCCCAAAGTTTAGGGCTGCTCTGTTGACCAGGACCTCCACTTCATTCCACCTTCAATATCCCAGGAAAGAGAAAAATGGATAAAGAAGTTGTGGTCCTTATGTACAATGGAATATCACTCAGCCATGAAATCAATGTCATAAGGCTAGTAGCAGCATGATGAGTGGATTTAGGTACGACGATTCTAAGTGAAATAAGTCACACAGAAAAGGACACTTCTCATAAGGTATCACTTATAGAGGGAATGTAAAAACCGTTACACTTGAACTGAATTACAAAACAGAACAGAGTCACACATGCAGAAAACACACTATGGCTGCTTAACGGGAAAGGTGAGGTGGGGTGATACATAAAACAAGGGTTTCAAATTAGCTCAGATACCGTTCCATAAACCCAATATGTAATAGACAAGACCTACTCCTTGCTCAGAGAACTGGACTCAACACACCCTATTCAGCGCACAAGTATATATCTGACTAGTAATAATCTTAAAACCTATGTATTGATATCTCTCTGTTAGTGTGTCAAATGGGTGTAAAGCGGCATAAACACAGCAGTGAAAAGCAGCTAAACCCCATTATAAAAATAAATTACTTCGAAAAACCCATGAAACAAAGACAGTGAAAGAGAGAGAAATTCTTACACAATGCGTTCAGGGGCTGTGATGCAACCTGGATTGACCATATCTAGACCCACAGCTGGATGAGACATAAGGGTGGACACTCTTGGGGCTGAGAGGTTTGGTGAGGTTGGGTGAGCAAACGCAGACCCTTTAAAGTAATACTGCGTGGTACCCATCGCATGGGTCCCAAATCTCCAGGTTCAAGGGCATCTTCCTACATCGAAAACATGCATGAGAAAACAAAAAGATGGTACACCATGTGATGGGGAAAGGTTTCTAAAACGCACCTCATTTCTCTTCTCCTTGTGCCCGGGTTCGCCATTCCAGCCGCTTTACTAATAATCTCCCTACTTGGAGCATCAGCACCTTTAACCTCCTGTTCCGTACAGGTTGCAATTTCTCCTGAGGATGAACGGGTAGACGGGGAACTAGTGAGAGACTAGCTCTTGGTGTTGGGACAGGCACAGGTCACTCTATTTTCCCATCAGGAAGAAGAATTAACCATGGGCTCATCCTCCCCCCTGGAACCAGAACAGGGCCTGAAGCCATCCTGCGCTTTTGCGGCCAGCTCCCAAAAAAGCGAGTTGTAAAATGGAGCTTCAGGGCACTGCAATTCACAAACCTGCAGAGTTATAAATGATAACTCTCGTCCACAAATATATTGAGGGAAGGCAAAGAAGAGGATTTGAAATTAAGGCAGAATTGCAGGAAACAGATTTCAGGAGGTAGATTCGAATCGCCTTTAAAGCACATGAAAAGCGGCAAAACGTTGACAATGATGCCCTTGGCCAAAAAGGGCGTATGCGTTTTTTCCTGAATATATTCAGGAAAAAACGCATACGCCCTTTTTGGCCAACCAAGCAACCTGGAAAGGCAAATCAGCGCTACAAAGAAGACTCGCTACCCATCGGTCAAAAGGGCCATGCTGAAAAAAGTCTCAAAACCAGAAATGCAGGACAGGCCATGGAGAAATGGGAGCCTTGCTACACTGATGGGCGGGATGTAAATTGCCAACAGCCACTCTGGAGAAGTGTACGGTGTGTCCTGAAACATCTAAAAAACACAGCTTAGAGAGCATAGGGCACTTCCACTCATGGGGGTATAAATTGGGAAAATGAAAAATCAGCAAGACACAAGCACCCCAAAGTTTAGGGCTGCTCTGTTGACAAGGACCTCCACTTCATTCCACCTTCAATATCCCAGGAAAGAGAAAAATGGATAAAGAAGTTGTGGTCCTTATGTACAATGGAATATCACTCAGCCATGAAATCAATGTCATAAGGCTAGTAGCAGCATGATGAGTGGATTTAGGTATGACGATTCTAAGTGAAATAAGTCACACAGAAAAGGACACTTCTCATAAGGTATCACTTATAGAGGGAATGTAAAAAGCGTCACACTTGAACTGAATTACAAAACAGAACAGAGTCACACATGCAGAAAACACACTATGGCTACTTAACGGGAAAGGTGAGGTGGGGTGATACATAAAACAAGGGTTTCAAATTAGCTCAGATACCGTTCCATAAACCCAATATGTAATAGACAAGACCTACTCCTTGCTCAGAGAACTGGACTCAACACACCCTATTCACCGCACAAGAATATATCTGACTAGTAATAATCTTAAAACCTATGTATTGATATCTCTCTGTTAGTGTGTCAAGTGGGTGTAAAGCGGCATAAACACAGCAGTGAAAAGCAGCTAAACCCCATTACAAAAATAAATTACTTTTACAAACCAATGAAACAAAGACAGTGAAAGAGAGAGAAATTCTTACACAATGCGTTCAGGGGCTGTGATGCAACCTGGATTGACCATATCTAGACCCACAGCTGGATGAGACATAAGGGTGGACACTCTTGGGGCTGAGAGGTTTGGTGAGGTTGGGTGAGCAAACGCAGACCCTTTAAAGTAATACTGCGTGGTTCCCATCGCATGGGTCCCAAATCTCCAGGTTCAAGGGCATCTTCCTACATCGAAAACATGCATGAGAAAACAAAAAGATGGTACACCATGTGATGGGGAAAGGTTTCTAAAACGCACCTCATTTCTCTTCTCCTTGTGCCCGGGTTCGCCATTCCAGCCGCTTTAGTAACAATCTCCCTACTTGGAGCATCAGCACCTTTAACCTCCTGTTCCGTACATGTTGCAATTTGTCCTGAGGATGAACGGGTAGACGGGGAACCAGTGAGAGACTAGCTCTTGGTGTTGGGACAGGCACAGGTCACTCTATTTTCCCATCAGGAAGAAGAATTAACCACAGGCTCATCCTCCCGCCCGGAACCAGAACAGGGCCTGAAGCCATCCTGCGCTTTTGCGGCCAGCTCCCAAAAAAGCGAGTTGTAAAATGGAGCTTCAGGGCACTGCAATTCACAAACTTGCAGAGTTATAAATGATAACTCTCGTCCACAAATATATTGAGGGAAGGCAAAGAAGAGGATTTGAAATCAAGGCAGAATTGCAGGAAACAGATTTCAGGAGGTAGATTCGAATCGCCTTTAAAGCACATGAAAAGTGGCAAAACGTTGACAATGATGCCCTTGGCCAAAAAGGGCGTGTGCGTTTTTTCCTGAATATATTCAGGAAAAAACGCATACGCCCTTTTTGGCCAACCAAGCAACCTGGAAAGGCAAATCAGCGCTACAAAGAAGACTCGCTACCCATCGGTCAAAAGGGCCATGCTGAAAAAAGTCTCAAAACCAGAAATGCAGGACAGGCCATGGAGAAATGGGAGCCTTGCTACACTGATGGGCGGGATGTAAATTGCCAACAGCCACTCTGGAGAAGTGTACGGTGTGTCCTGAAACATCTAAAAAACACAGCTTAGAGAGCATAGGGCACTTCCACTCATGGGGGTATAAATTGGGAAAATGAAAAATCAGCAAGACACAAGCACCCCAAAGTTTAGGGCTGCTCTGTTGACCAGGACCTCCACTTCATTCCACCTTCAATATCCCAGGAAAGAGAAAAATGTATAAAGAAGTTGTGGTCCTTATGTACAATGGAATATCACTCAGCCATGAAATCAATGTCATAAGGCTAGTAGCAGCATGATGAGTGGATTTAGGTACGACGATTCTAAGTGAAATAAGTCACACAGAAAAGGACACTTCTCATAAGGTATCACTTATAGAGGGAATGTAAAAACCGTTACACTTGAACTGAATTACAAAACAGAACAGAGTCACACATGCAGAAAACACACTATGGCTGCTTAACGGGAAAGGTGAGGTGGGGTGATACATAAAACAAGGGTTTCAAATTAGCTCAGATACCGTTCCATAAACCCAATATGTAATAGACAAGACCTACTCCTTGCTCAGAGAACTGGACTCAACACACCCTATTCACCGCACAAGAATATATCTGACTAGTAATAATCTTAAAACCTATGTATTGATATCTCTCTGTTAGTGTGTCAAGTGGGTGTAAAGCGGCATAAACACAGCAGTGAAAAGCAGCTAAACCCCATTACAAAAATAAATTACTTTTACAAACCAATGAAACAAAGACAGTGAAAGAGAGAGAAATTCTTACACAATGCGTTCAGGGGCTGTGATGCAACCTGGATTGACCATATCTAGACCCACAGCTGGATGAGACATAAGGGTGGACACTCTTGGGGCTGAGAGGTTTGGTGAGGTTGGGTGAGCAAACGCAGACCCTTTAAAGTAATACTGCGTGGTTCCCATCGCATGGGTCCCAAATCTCCAGGTTCAAGGGCATCTTCCTACATCGAAAACATGCATGAGAAAACAAAAAGATGGTACACCATGTGATGGGGAAAGGTTTCTAAAACGCACCTCATTTCTCTTCTCCTTGTGCCCGGGTTCGCCATTCCAGCCGCTTTACTAACAATCTCCCTACTTGGAGCATCAGCACCTTTAACCTCCTGTTCCGTACATGTTGCAATTTGTCCTGAGGATGAACGGGTAGACGGGGAACCAGTGAGAGACTAGCTCTTGTTGTTGGGACAGGCACAGGTCACTCTATTTTCCCATCAGGAAGAAGAATTAACCACAGGCTCATCCTCCCCCCCGGAACCAGAACAGGGCCTGAAGCCATCCTGCGCTTTTGCGGCCAGCTCCCAAAAAAGCGAGTTGTAAAATGGAGCTTCAGGGCACTGCAATTCACAAACCTGCAGAGTTATAAATGATAACTCTCGTCCACAAATATATTGAGGGAAGGCAAAGAAGAGGATTTGAAATCAAGGCAGAATTGCAGGAAACAGATTTCAGGAGGTAGATTCGAATCGCCTTTAAAGCACATGAAAAGCGGCAAAACGTTGACAATGATGCCCTTGGCCAAAAAGGGCGTATGCGTTTTTTCCTGAATATATTCAGGAAAAAACGCATACGCCCTTTTTGGCCAACCAAGCAACCTGGAAAGGCAAATCAGCGCTACAAAGAAGACTCGCTACCCATCGGTCAAAAGGGCCATGCTGAAAAAAGTCTCAAAACCAGAAATGCAGGACAGGCCATGGAGAAATGGGAGCCTTGCTACACTGATGGGCGGGATGTAAATTGCCAACAGCCACTCTGGAGAAGTGTACGGTGTGTCCGGAAACATCCAAAAAACACAGCTTAGAGAGCATAGGGCACTTCCACTCATGGGGGTATAAATTGGGAAAATGAAAAATCAGCAAGACACAAGCACCCCAAAGTTTAGGGCTGCTCTGTTGACCAGGACCTCCACTTCATTCCACCTTCAATATCCCAGGAAAGAGAAAAATGGATAAAGAAGTTGTGGTCCTTATGTACAATGGAATATCACTCAGCCATGAAATCAATGTCATAAGGCTAGTAGCAGCATGATGAGTGGATTTAGGTACGACGATTCTAAGTGAAATAAGTCACACAGAAAAGGACACTTCTCATAAGGTATCACTTATAGAGGGAATGTAAAAACCGTTACACTTGAACTGAATTACAAAACAGAACAGAGTCACACATGCAGAAAACACACTATGGCTGCTTAACGGGAAAGGTGAGGTGGGGTGATACATAAAACAAGGGTTTCAAATTAGCTCAGATACCGTTCCATAAACCCAATATGTAATAGACAAGACCTACTCCTTGCTCAGAGAACTGGACTCAACACGCCCTATTCACCGCACAAGAATATATCTGACTAGTAATAATCTTAAAACCTATGTATTGATATCTCTCTGTTAGTGTGTCAAGTGGGTGTAAAGCGGCATAAACACAGCAGTGAAAAGCAGCTAAACCCCATTATAAAAATAAATTACTTTTACAAACCCATGAAACAAAGACAGTGAAAGAGAGAGAAATTCTTACACAATGCGTTCAGGGGCTGTGATGCAACCTGGATTGACCATATCTAGACCCACAGCTGGATGAGACATAAGGGTGGACACTCTTGGGGCTGAGAGGTTTGGTGAGGTTGGGTGAGCAAACGCAGACCCTTTAAAGTAATACTGCGTGGTACCCATCGCATGGGTCCCAAATCTCCAGGTTTAAGGGCATCTTCCTACATCGAAAACATGCATGAGAAAACAAAACGATGGTACACCATGTGATGGGGAAAGGTTTCTAAAACGCACCTCATTTCTCTTCTCCTTGTGCCTGGGTTCGCCATTCCAGATGCTTTACTAATAATCTCCCTACTTGGAGCATCAGCACCTTTAACCTCCTGTTCGGTACAGGTTGCAATTTGTCCTGAGGATGAACGGGTAGACGGGGAACCAGTGAGAGACTAGCTCTTGGTGTTGGGACAGGCACAGGTCACTCTATTTTCCCATCAGGAAGAAGAATTAACCACAGGCTCATCCTCCCCCCCGGAACCAGAACAGGGCCTGAAGCCATCCTGCGCTTTTGCGGCCAGCTCCCAAAAAAGCGAGTTGTAAAATGGAGCTTCAGGGCACTGCAATTCACAAACCTGCAGAGTTATAAATGATAACTCTCGTCCACAAATATATTGAGGGAAGGCAAAGAAGAGGATTTGAAATCAAGGCAGAATTGCAGGAAACAGATTTCAGGAGGTAGATTCGAATCGCCTTTAAAGCACATGAAAAGCGGCAAAACGTTGACAATGATGCCCTTGGCCAAAAAGGGCGTATGCGTTTTTTCCTGAATATATTCAGGAAAAAACGCATACGCCCTTTTTGGCCAACCAAGCAACCTGGAAAGGCAAATCAGCGCTACAAAGAAGACTCGCTACCCATCGGTCAAAAGGGCCATGCTGAAAAAAGTCTCAAAACCAGAAATGCAGGACAGGCCATGGAGAAATGGGAGCCTTGCTACACTGATGGGCGGGATGTAAATTGCCAACAGCCACTCTGGAGAAGTGTACGGTGTGTCCTGAAACACCTAAAAAACACAGCTTAGAGAGCATAGGGCACTTCCACTCATGGGGGTATAAATTGGGAAAATGAAAAATCAGCAAGACAAAAGCACCCCAAAGTTTACGGCTGCTCTGTTGACCAGGACCTCCACTTCATTCCACCTTCAATATCCCAGGAAAGAGAAAAATGGATAAAGAAGTTGTGATCCTTATGTACAAGGCAATATCACTCAGCCATGAAATCAATGTCATAAGGCTAGTAGCAGCATGATGAGTGGATTTAGGTACGACGATTCTAAGTGAAATAAGTCACACAGAAAAGGACACTTCTCATAAGGTATCACTTATAGAGGGAATGTAAAAACCGTTACACTTGAACTGAATTACAAAACAGAACAGAGTCACACATGCAGAAAACACACTATGGCTGCTTAACGGGAAAGGTGAGGTGGGGTGATACATAAAACAAGGGTTTCAAATTAGCTCAGATACCGTTCCATAAACCCAATATGTAATAGACAAGACCTACTCCTTGCTCAGAGAACTGGACTCAACACACCCTATTCACCACACAAGAATATATCTGACTAGTAATAATCTTAAAACCTATGTATTGATATCTCTCTGTTAGTGTGTCAAGTGGGTGTAAAGCGGCATAAACACAGCAGTGAAAAGCAGCTAAACCCCATTATAAAAATAAATTACTTTTACAAACCCATGAAACAAAGACAGTGGAAGAGAGAGAAATTCTTACACAATGCGTTCAGGGGCTGTGATGCAACCTGGATTGACCATATCTAGACCCACAGCTGGATGAGACATAAGGGTGGACACTCTTGGGGCTGAGAGGTTTGGTGAGGTTGGGTGAGCAAACGCAGACCCTTTAAAGTAATACTGCGTGGTACCCATCGCATGGGTCCCAAATCTCCAGGTTTAAGGGCATCTTCCTACATCGAAAACATGCATGAGAAAACAAAACGATGGTACACCATGTGATGGGGAAAGGTTTCTAAAACGCACCTCATTTCTCTTCTCCTTGTGCCTGGGTTCGCCATTCCAGCCGCTTTACTAATAATCTCCCTACTTGGAGCATCAGCACCTTTAACCTCCTGTTCGGTACAGGTTGCAATTTGTCCTGAGGATGAACGGGTAGACGGGGAACCAGTGAGAGACTAGCTCTTGGTGTTGGGACAGGCACAGGTCACTCTATTTTCCCATCAGGAAGAAGAATTAACCACAGGCTCATCCTCCCCCCCGGAACCAGAACAGGGCCTGAAGCCATCCTGCGCTTTTGCGGCCAGCTCCCAAAAAAGCGAGTTGTAAAATGGAGCTTCAGGGCACTGCAATTCACAAACCTGCAGAGTTATAAATGATAACTCTCGTCCACAAATATATTGAGGGAAGGCAAAGAAGAGGATTTGAAATCAAGGCAGAATTGCAGGAAACAGATTTCAGGAGGTAGATTCGAATCGCCTTTAAAGCACATGAAAAGCAGCAAAACGTTGACAATGATGCCCTTGGCCAAAAAGGGCGTATGCGTTTTTTCCTGAATATATTCAGGAAAAAACGCATACGCCCTTTTTGGCCAACCAAGCAACCTGGAAAGGCAAATCAGCGCTACAAAGAAGACTCGCTACCCATCGGTCAAAAGGGCCATGCTGAAAAAAGTCTCAAAACCAGAAATGCAGGACAGGCCATGGAGAAATGGGAGCCTTGCTACACTGATGGGCGGGATGTAAATTGCCAACAGCCACTCTGGAGAAGTGTACGGTGTGTCCGGAAACATCCAAAAAACACAGCTTAGAGAGCATAGGGCACTTCCACTCATGGGGGTATAAATTGGGAAAATGAAAAATCAGCAAGACACAAGCACCCCAAAGTTTAGGGCTGCTCTGTTGACCAGGACCTCCACTTCATTCCACCTTCAATATCCCAGGAAAGAGAAAAATGGATAAAGAAGTTGTGGTCCTTATGTACAATGGAATATCACTCAGCCATGAAATCAATGTCATAAGGCTAGTAGCAGCATGATGAGTGGATTTAGGTACGACGATTCTAAGTGAAATAAGTCACACAGAAAAGGACACTTCTCATAAGGTATCACTTATAGAGGGAATGTAAAAACCGTTACACTTGAACTGAATTACAAAACAGAACAGAGTCACACATGCAGAAAACACACTATGGCTGCTTAACGGGAAAGGTGAGGTGGGGTGATACATAAAACAAGGGTTTCAAATTAGCTCAGATACCGTTCCATAAACCCAATATGTAATAGACAAGACCTACTCCTTGCTCAGAGAACTGGACTCAACACACCCTATTCAGCGCACAAGTATATATCTGACTAGTAATAATCTTAAAACCTATGTATTGATATCTCTCTGTTAGTGTGTCAAATGGGTGTAAAGCGGCATAAACACAGCAGTGAAAAGCAGCTAAACCCCATTATAAAAATAAATTACTTCGAAAAACCCATGAAACAAAGACAGTGAAAGAGAGAGAAATTCTTACACAATGCGTTCAGGGGCTGTGATGCAACCTGGATTGACCATATCTAGACCCACAGCTGGATGAGACATAAGGGTGGACACTCTTGGGGCTGAGAGGTTTGGTGAGGTTGGGTGAGCAAACGCAGACCCTTTAAAGTAATACTGCGTGGTACCCATCGCATGGGTCCCAAATCTCCAGGTTCAAGGGCATCTTCCTACATCGAAAACATGCATGAGAAAACAAAAAGATGGTACACCATGTGATGGGGAAAGGTTTCTAAAACGCACCTCATTTCTCTTCTCCTTGTGCCCGGGTTCGCCATTCCAGCCGCTTTACTAATAATCTCCCTACTTGGAGCATCAGCACCTTTAACCTCCTGTTCCGTACAGGTTGCAATTTCTCCTGAGGATGAACGGGTAGACGGGGAACTAGTGAGAGACTAGCTCTTGGTGTTGGGACAGGCACAGGTCACTCTATTTTCCCATCAGGAAGAAGAATTAACCATGGGCTCATCCTCCCCCCTGGAACCAGAACAAGGCCTGAAGCCATCCTGCGCTTTTGCGGCCAGCTCCCAAAAAAGCGAGTTGTAAAATGGAGCTTCAGGGCACTGCAATTCACAAACCTGCAGAGTTATAAATGATAACTCTCGTCCACAAATATATTGAGGGAAGGCAAAGAAGAGGATTTGAAATTAAGGCAGAATTGCAGGAAACAGATTTCAGGAGGTAGATTCGAATCGCCTTTAAAGCACATGAAAAGCGGCAAAACGTTGACAATGATGCCCTTGGCCAAAAAGGGCGTATGCGTTTTTTCCTGAATATATTCAGGAAAAAACGCATACGCCCTTTTTGGCCAACCAAGCAACCTGGAAAGGCAAATCAGCGCTACAAAGAAGACTCGCTACCCATCGGTCAAAAGGGCCATGCTGAAAAAAGTCTCAAAACCAGAAATGCAGGACAGGCCATGGAGAAATGGGAGCCTTGCTACACTGATGGGCGGGATGTAAATTGCCAACAGCCACTCTGGAGAAGTGTACGGTGTGTCCTGAAACATCTAAAAAACACAGCTTAGAGAGCATAGGGCACTTCCACTCATGGGGGTATAAATTGGGAAAATGAAAAATCAGCAAGACACAAGCACCCCAAAGTTTAGGGCTGCTCTGTTGACAAGGACCTCCACTTCATTCCACCTTCAATATCCCAGGAAAGAGAAAAATGGATAAAGAAGTTGTGGTCCTTATGTACAATGGAATATCACTCAGCCATGAAATCAATGTCATAAGGCTAGTAGCAGCATGATGAGTGGATTTAGGTACGACGATTCTAAGTGAAATAAGTCACACAGAGAAGGACACTTCTCATAAGGTATCACTTATAGAGGGAATGTAAAAAGCGTCACACTTGAACTGAATTACAAAACAGAACAGAGTCACACATGCAGAAAACACACTATGGCTACTTAACGGGAAAGGTGAGGTGGGGTGATACATAAAACAAGGGTTTCAAATTAGCTCAGATACCGTTCCATAAACCCAATATGTAATAGACAAGACCTACTCCTTGCTCAGAGAACTGGACTCAACACACCCTATTCACCGCACAAGAATATATCTGACTAGTAATAATCTTAAAACCTATGTATTGATATCTCTCTGATAGTGTGTCAAGTGGGTGTAAAGCGGCATAAACACAGCAGTGAAAAGCAGCTAAACCCCATTACAAAAATAAATTACTTTTACAAACCAATGAAACAAAGACAGTGAAAGAGAGAGAAATTCTTACACAATGCGTTCAGGGGCTGTGATGCAACCTGGATTGACCATATCTAGACCCACAGCTGGATGAGACATAAGGGTGGACACTCTTGGGGCTGAGAGGTTTGGTGAGGTTGGGTGAGCAAACGCAGACCCTTTAAAGTAATACTGCGTGGTTCCCATCGCATGGGTCCCAAATCTCCAGGTTCAAGGGCATCTTCCTACATCGAAAACATGCATGAGAAAACAAAAAGATGGTACACCATGTGATGGGGAAAGGTTTCTAAAACGCACCTCATTTCTCTTCTCCTTGTGCCCGGGTTCGCCATTCCAGCCGCTTTAGTAACAATCTCCCTACTTGGAGCATCAGCACCTTTAACCTCCTGTTCCGTACATGTTGCAATTTGTCCTGAGGATGAACGGGTAGACGGGGAACCAGTGAGAGACTAGCTCTTGGTGTTGGGACAGGCACAGGTCACTCTATTTTCCCATCAGGAAGAAGAATTAACCACAGGCTCATCCTCCCGCCCGGAACCAGAACAGGGCCTGAAGCCATCCTGCGCTTTTGCGGCCAGCTCCCAAAAAAGCGAGTTGTAAAATGGAGCTTCAGGGCACTGCAATTCACAAACTTGCAGAGTTATAAATGATAACTCTCGTCCACAAATATATTGAGGGAAGGCAAAGAAGAGGATTTGAAATCAAGGCAGAATTGCAGGAAACAGATTTCAGGAGGTAGATTCGAATCGCCTTTAAAGCACATGAAAAGTGGCAAAACGTTGACAATGATGCCCTTGGCCAAAAAGGGCGTGTGCGTTTTTTCCTGAATATATTCAGGAAAAAACGCATACGCCCTTTTTGGCCAACCAAGCAACCTGGAAAGGCAAATCAGCGCTACAAAGAAGACTCGCTACCCATCGGTCAAAAGGGCCATGCTGAAAAAAGTCTCAAAACCAGAAATGCAGGACAGGCCATGGAGAAATGGGAGCCTTGCTACACTGATGGGCGGGATGTAAATTGCCAACAGCCACTCTGGAGAAGTGTACGGTGTGTCCTGAAACATCTAAAAAACACAGCTTAGAGAGCATAGGGCACTTCCACTCATGGGGGTATAAATTGGGAAAATGAAAAATCAGCAAGACACAAGCACCCCAAAGTTTAGGGCTGCTCTGTTGACCAGGACCTCCACTTCATTCCACCTTCAATATCCCAGGAAAGAGAAAAATGTATAAAGAAGTTGTGGTCCTTATGTACAATGGAATATCACTCAGCCATGAAATCAATGTCATAAGGCTAGTAGCAGCATGATGAGTGGATTTAGGTACGACGATTCTAAGTGAAATAAGTCACACAGAAAAGGACACTTCTCATAAGGTATCACTTATAGAGGGAATGTAAAAACCGTTACACTTGAACTGAATTACAAAACAGAACAGAGTCACACATGCAGAAAACACACTATGGCTGCTTAACGGGAAAGGTGAGGTGGGGTGATACATAAAACAAGGGTTTCAAATTAGCTCAGATACCGTTCCATAAACCCAATATGTAATAGACAAGACCTACTCCTTGCTCAGAGAACTGGACTCAACACACCCTATTCACCGCAGAAGAATATATCTGACTAGTAATAATCTTAAAACCTATGTATTGATATCTCTCTGTTAGTGTGTCAAGTGGGTGTAAAGCGGCATAAACACAGCAGTGAAAAGCAGCTAAACCCCATTACAAAAATAAATTACTTTTACAAACCAATGAAACAAAGACAGTGAAAGAGAGAGAAATTCTTACACAATGCGTTCAGGGGCTGTGATGCAACCTGGATTGACCATATCTAGACCCACAGCTGGATGAGACATAAGGGTGGACACTCTTGGGGCTGAGAGGTTTGGTGAGGTTGGGTGAGCAAACGCAGACCCTTTAAAGTAATACTGCGTGGTTCCCATCGCATGGGTCCCAAATCTCCAGGTTCAAGGGCATCTTCCTACATCGAAAACATGCATGAGAAAACAAAAAGATGGTACACCATGTGATGGGGAAAGGTTTCTAAAACGCACCTCATTTCTCTTCTCCTTGTGCCCGGGTTCGCCATTCCAGCCGCTTTACTAACAATCTCCCTACTTGGAGCATCAGCACCTTTAACCTCCTGTTCCGTACATGTTGCAATTTGTCCTGAGGATGAACGGGTAGACGGGGAACCAGTGAGAGACTAGCTCTTGGTGTTGGGACAGGCACAGGTCACTCTATTTTCCCATCAGGAAGAAGAATTAACCACAGGCTCATCCTCCCCCCCGGAACCAGAACAGGGCCTGAAGCCATCCTGCGCTTTTGCGGCCAGCTCCCAAAAAAGCGAGTTGTAAAATGGAGCTTCAGGGCACTGCAATTCACAAACCTGCAGAGTTATAAATGATAACTCTCGTCCACAAATATATTGAGGGAAGGCAAAGAAGAGGATTTGAAATCAAGGCAGAATTGCAGGAAACAGATTTCAGGAGGTAGATTCGAATCGCCTTTAAAGCACATGAAAAGCGGCAAAACGTTGACAATGATGCCCTTGGCCAAAAAGGGCGTATGCGTTTTTTCCTGAATATATTCAGGAAAAAACGCATACGCCCTTTTTGGCCAACCAAGCAACCTGGAAAGGCAAATCAGCGCTACAAAGAAGACTCGCTACCCATCGGTCAAAAGGGCCATGCTGAAAAAAGTCTCAAAACCAGAAATGCAGGACAGGCCATGGAGAAATGGGAGCCTTGCTACACTGATGGGCGGGATGTAAATTGCCAACAGCCACTCTGGAGAAGTGTACGGTGTGTCCGGAAACATCCAAAAAACACAGCTTAGAGAGCATAGGGCACTTCCACTCATGGGGGTATAAATTGGGAAAATGAAAAATCAGCAAGACACAAGCACCCCAAAGTTTAGGGCTGCTCTGTTGACCAGGACCTCCACTTCATTCCACCTTCAATATCCCAGGAAAGAGAAAAATGGATAAAGAAGTTGTGGTCCTTATGTACAATGGAATATCACTCAGCCATGAAATCAATGTCATAAGGCTAGTAGCAGCATGATGAGTGGATTTAGGTACGACGATTCTAAGTGAAATAAGTCACACAGAAAAGGACACTTCTCATAAGGTATCACTTATAGAGGGAATGTAAAAACCGTTACACTTGAACTGAATTACAAAACAGAACAGAGTCACACATGCAGAAAACACACTATGGCTGCTTAACGGGAAAGGTGAGGTGGGGTGATACATAAAACAAGGGTTTCAAATTAGCTCAGATACCGTTCCATAAACCCAATATGTAATAGACAAGACCTACTCCTTGCTCAGAGAACTGGACTCAACACGCCCTATTCACCGCACAAGAATATATCTGACTAGTAATAATCTTAAAACCTATGTATTGATATCTCTCTGTTAGTGTGTCAAGTGGGTGTAAAGCGGCATAAACACAGCAGTGAAAAGCAGCTAAACCCCATTATAAAAATAAATTACTTTTACAAACCCATGAAACAAAGACAGTGAAAGAGAGAGAAATTCTTACACAATGCGTTCAGGGGCTGTGATGCAACCTGGATTGACCATATCTAGACCCACAGCTGGATGAGACATAAGGGTGGACACTCTTGGGGCTGAGAGGTTTGGTGAGGTTGGGTGAGCAAACGCAGACCCTTTAAAGTAATACTGCGTGGTACCCATCGCATGGGTCCCAAATCTCCAGGTTTAAGGGCATCTTCCTACATCGAAAACATGCATGAAAAAACAAAACGATGGTACACCATGTGATGGGGAAAGGTTTCTAAAACGCACCTCATTTCTCTTCTCCTTGTGCCTGGGTTCGCCATTCCAGATGCTTTACTAATAATCTCCCTACTTGGAGCATCAGCACCTTTAACCTCCTGTTCGGTACAGGTTGCAATTTGTCCTGAGGATGAACGGGTAGACGGGGAACCAGTGAGAGACTAGCTCTTGGTGTTGGGACAGGCACAGGTCACTCTATTTTCCCATCAGGAAGAAGAATTAACCACAGGCTCATCCTCCCCCCCGGAACCAGAACAGGGCCTGAAGCCATCCTGCGCTTTTGCGGCCAGCTCCCAAAAAAGCGAGTTGTAAAATGGAGCTTCAGGGCACTGCAATTCACAAACCTGCAGAGTTATAAATGATAACTCTCGTCCACAAATATATTGAGGGAAGGCAAAGAAGAGGATTTGAAATCAAGGCAGAATTGCAGGAAACAGATTTCAGGAGGTAGATTCGAATCGCCTTTAAAGCACATGAAAAGCGGCAAAACGTTGACAATGATGCCCTTGGCCAAAAAGGGCGTATGCGTTTTTTCCTGAATATATTCAGGAAAAAACGCATACGCCCTTTTTGGCCAACCAAGCAACCTGGAAAGGCAAATCAGCGCTACAAAGAAGACTCGCTACCCATCGGTCAAAAGGGCCATGCTGAAAAAAGTCTCAAAACCAGAAATGCAGGACAGGCCATGGAGAAATGGGAGCCTTGCTACACTGATGGGCGGGATGTAAATTGCCAACAGCCACTCTGGAGAAGTGTACGGTGTGTCCGGAAACATCCAAAAAACACAGCTTAGAGAGCATAGGGCACTTCCACTCATGGGGGTATAAATTGGGAAAATGAAAAATCAGCAAGACACAAGCACCCCAAAGTTTAGGGCTGCTCTGTTGACAAGGACCTCCACTTCATTCCACCTTCAATATCCCAGGAAAGAGAAAAATGGATAAAGAAGTTGTGGTCCTTATGTACAATGGAATATCACTCAGCCATGAAATCAATGTCATAAGGCTAGTAGCAGCATGATGAGTGGATTTAGGTACGACGATTCTAAGTGAAATAAGTCACACAGAAAAGGACACTTCTCATAAGGTATCACTTATAGAGGGAATGTAAAAACCGTTACACTTGAACTGAATTACAAAACAGAACAGAGTCACACATGCAGAAAACACACTATGGCTGCTTAACGGGAAAGGTGAGGTGGGGTGATACATAAAACAAGGGTTTCAAATTAGCTCAGATACCGTTCCATAAACCCAATATGTAATAGACAAGACCTACTCCTTGCTCAGAGAACTGGACTCAACACGCCCTATTCACCGCACAAGAATATATCTGACTAGTAATAATCTTAAAACCTATGTATTGATATCTCTCTGTTAGTGTGTCAAGTGGGTGTAAAGCGGCATAAACACAGCAGTGAAAAGCAGCTAAACCCCATTATAAAAATAAATTACTTTTACAAACCCATGAAACAAAGACAGTGAAAGAGAGAGAAATTCTTACACAATGCGTTCAGGGGCTGTGATGCAACCTGGATTGACCATATCTAGACCCACAGCTGGATGAGACATAAGGGTGGACACTCTTGGGGCTGAGAGGTTTGGTGAGGTTGGGTGAGCAAACGCAGACCCTTTAAAGTAATACTGCGTGGTACCCATCGCATGGGTCCCAAATCTACAGGTTCAAGGGCATATTCCTACATCGAAAACATGCATGAGAAAACAAAAAGATGGTACACCATGTGATGGGGAAAGGTTTCTAAAACGCACCTCATTTCTCTTCTCCTTGTGCCCGGCTTCACCATTCCAGCCGCTTTACTAATAATCTCCCTACTTGGAGCATCAGCACCTTTAACCTCCTGTTCGGTACAGGTTGCAATTTGTCCTGAGGATGAACGGGTAGACGGGGAACCAGTGAGAGACTAGCTCTTGGTGTTGGGACAGGCACAGGTCACTCTATTTTCCCATCAGGAAGAAGAATTAACCACAGGCTCATCCTCCCCCCCGGAACCAGAACAGGGCCTGAAGCCATCCTGCGCTTTTGCGGCCAGCTCCCAAAAAAGCGAGTTGTAAAATGGAGCTTCAGGGCACTGCAATTCACAAACCTGCAGAGTTATAAATGATAACTCTCGTCCACAAATATATTGAGGGAAGGCAAAGAAGAGGATTTGAAATCAAGGCAGAATTGCAGGAAACAGATTTCAGGAGGTAGATTCGAATCGCCTTTAAAGCACATGAAAAGCGGCAAAACGTTGACAATGATGCCCTTGGCCAAAAAGGGCGTATGCGTTTTTTCCTGAATATATTCAGGAAAAAACGCATACGCCCTTTTTGGCCAACCAAGCAACCTGGAAAGGCAAATCAGCGCTACAAAGAAGACTCGCTACCCATCGGTCAAAAGGGCCATGCTGAAAAAAGTCTCAAAACCAGAAATGCAGGACAGGCCATGGAGAAATGGGAGCCTTGCTACACTGATGGGCGGGATGTAAATTGCCAACAGCCACTCTGGAGAAGTGTACGGTGTGTCCGGAAACATCTAAAAAACACAGCTTAGAGAGCATAGGGCACTTCCACTCATGGGGGTATAAATTGGGAAAATGAAAAATCAGCAAGACACAAGCACCCCAAAGTTTAGGGTTGCTCTGTTGACCAGGACCTCCACTTCATTCCACCTTCAATATCCCAGGAAAGAGAAAAATGGATAAAGAAGTTGTGGTCCTTATGTACAATGGAATATCACTCAGCCATGAAATCAATGTCATAAGGCTAGTAGCAGCATGATGAGTGGATTTAGGTACGACGATTCTAAGTGAAATAAGTCACACAGAAAAGGACACTTCTCATAAGGTATCACTTATAGAGGGAATGTAAAAACCGTTACACTTGAACTGAATTACAAAACAGAACAGAGTCACACATGCAGAAAACACACTATGGCTGCTTAACGGGAAAGGTGAGGTGGGGTGATACATAAAACAAGGGTTTCAAATTAGCTCAGATACCGTTCCATAAACCCAATATGTAATAGACAAGACCTACTCCTTGCTCAGAGAACTGGACTCAACACACCCTATTCACCGCACAAGAATATATCTGACTAGTAATAATCTTAAAACCTATGTATTGATATCTCTCTGTTAGTGTGTCAAGTGGGTGTAAAGCGGCATAAACACAGCAGTGAAAAGCAGCTAAACCCCATTATAAAAATAAATTACTTTTACAAACCCATGAAACAAAGACAGTAAAAGAGAGAGAAATTCTTACACAATGCGTTCAGGGGCTGTGATGCAACCTGGATTGACCATATCTAGACCCACAGCTGGATGAGACATAAGGGTGGACACTCTTGGGGCTGAGAGGTTTGGTGAGGTTGGGTGAGCAAACGCAGACCCTTTAAAGTAATACTGCGTGGTCCCCATCGCATGGGTCGCAAATCTCCAGGTTCAAGGGCATCTTCCTACATCGAAAACATGCATGAGAAAACAAAAAGATGGTACACCATGTGATGGGGAAAGGTTTCTAAAACGCACCTCATTTCTCTTCTCCTTGTGCCCGGGTTCGCCATTCCAGCCGCTTTACTAATCATCTCCCTACTTGGAGCATCAGCACCTTTAACCTCCTGTTCCGTACAGATTGCAATTTGTCCTGAGGATGAACGGGTAGACGGGGAACCAGTGAGAGACTAGCTCTTGGTGTTGGGACAGGCAGAGGTCACTCTATTTTCCCATCAGGAAGAAGAATTAACCACAGGCTCATCCTCCCCCCCGGAACCAGAACAGGGCCTGAAGCCATCCTGCGCTTTTGTGGCCAGCTCCCAAAAAAGCGAGTTGTAAAATGGAGCTTCAGGGCACTGCAATTCACAAACCTGCAGAGTTATAAATGATAACTCTCGTCCACAAATATATTGAGGGAAGGCAAAGAAGAGGATTTGAAATCAAGGCAGAATTGCAGGAAACAGATTTCAGGAGGTAGATTCGAATCGCCTTTAAAGCACATGAAAAGCGGCAAAACGTTGACAATGATGCCCTTGGCCAAAAAGGGCGTATGCGTTTTTTCCTGAATATATTCAGGAAAAAACGCATACGCCCTTTTTGGCCAACCAAGCAACCTGGAAAGGCAAATCAGCGCTACAAAGAAGACTCGCTACCCATCGGTCAAAAGGGCCATGCTGAAAAAAGTCTCAAAACCAGAAATGCAGGACAGGCCATGGAGAAATGGGAGCCTTGCGACACTGATGGGCGGGATGTAAATTGCCAACAGCCACTCTGGAGAAGTGTACGGTGTGTCCGGAAACATCCAAAAAACACAGCTTAGAGAGCATAGGGCACTTCCACTCATGGGGGTATAAATTGGGAAAATGAAAAATCAGCAAGACACAAGCACCCCAAAGTTTAGGGCTGCTCTGTTGACCAGGACCTCCACTTCATTCCACCTTCAATATCCCAGGAAAGAGAAAAATGGATAAAGAAGTTGTGGTCCTTATGTACAATGGAATATCACTCAGCCATGAAATCAATGTCATAAGGCTAGTAGCAGCATGATGAGTGGATTTAGGTACGACGATTCTAAGTGAAATAAGTCACACAGAAAAGGACACTTCTCATAAGGTATCACTTATAGAGGGAATGTAAAAACCGTTACACTTGAACTGAATTACAAAACAGAACAGAGTCACACATGCAGAAAACACACTATGGCTGCTTAACGGGAAAGGTGAGGTGGGGTGATACATAAAACAAGGGTTTCAAATTAGCTCAGATACCGTTCCATAAACCCAATATGTAATAGACAAGACCTACTCCTTGCTCAGAGAACTGGACTCAACACACCCTATTCACCGCACAAGAATATATCTGACTAGAAATAATCTTAAAACCTATGTATTGATATCTCTCTGTTAGTGTGTCAAGTGGGTGTAAAGCGGCATAAACACAGCAGTGAAAAGCAGCTAAACCCCATTATAAAAATAAATTACTTTTACAAACCCATGAAACAAAGACAGTAAAAGAGAGAGAAATTCTTACACAATGCGTTCAGGGGCTGTGATGCAACCTGGATTGACCATATCTAGACCCACAGCTGGATGAGACATAAGGGTGGACACTCTTGGGGCTGAGAGGTTTGGTGAGGTTGGGTGAGCAAACGCAGACCCTTTAAAGTAATACTGCGTGGTCCCCATCGCATGGGTCGCAAATCTCCAGGTTCAAGGGCATCTTCCTACATCGAAAACATGCATGAGAAAACAAAAAGATGGTACACCATGTGATGGGGAAAGGTTTCTAAAACGCACCTCATTTCTCTTCTCCTTGTGCCCGGGTTCGCCATTCCAGCCGCTTTACTAATAATCTCCCTACTTGGAGCATCAGCACCTTTAACCTCCTGTTCCGTACAGGTTGCAATTTGTCCTGAGGATGAACGGGTAGACGGGGAACCAGTGAGAGACTAGCTCTTGGTGTTGGGACAGGCACAGGTCACTCTATTTTCCCATCAGGAAGAAGAATTAACCACAGGCTCATCTTCCCCCCCGGAACCAGAACAGGGACTGAAGCCATCCTGCGCTTTTGCGGCCAGCTCCCAAAAAAGCGAGTTGTAAAATGGAGCTTCAGGGCACTGCAATTCACAAACCTGCAGAGTTATAAATGATAACTCTCGTCCACAAATATATTGAGGGAAGGCAAAGAAGAGGATTTGAAATCAAGGCAGAATTGCAGGAAACAGATTTCAGGAGGTAGATTCGAATCGCCTTTAAAGCACATGAAAAGCGGCAAAACGTTGACAATGATGCCCTTGGCCAAAAAGGGCGTATGCGTTTTTTCCTGAATATATTCAGGAAAAAACGCATACGCCCTTTTTGGCCAACCAAGCAACCTGGAAAGGCAAATCAGCGCTACAAAGAAGACTCGCTACCCATCGGTCAAAAGGGCCATGCTGAAAAAAGTCTCAAAACCAGAAATGCAGGACAGGCCATGGAGAAATGGGAGCCTTGCTACACTGATGAGCGGGATGTAAATTGCCAACAGCCACTCTGGAGAAGTGTACAGTGTGTCCTGAAACATCTAAAAAACACAGCTTAGAGAGCATAGGGCACTTCCACTCATGGGGGTATAAATTGGGAAAATTAAAATTCAGCAAGACACAAGCACCCCAAAGTTTAGGGCTGCTCTGTTGACAAGGACCTCCACTTCATTCCACCTTCAATATCCCAGGAAAGAGAAAAATGGATAAAGAAGTTGTGGTCCTTATGTACAATGGAATATCACTCAGCCATGAAATCAATGTCATAAGGCTAGTAGCAGCATGATGAGTGGATTTAGGTACGACGATTCTAAGTGAAATAAGTCACACAGAAAAGGACACTTCTCATAAGGTATCACTTATAGAGGGAATGTAAAAACCGTTACACTTGAACTGAATTACAAAACAGAACAGAGTCACACATGCAGAAAACACACTATGGCTGCTTAACGGGAAAGGTGAGGTGGGGTGATACATAAAACAAGGGTTTCAAATTAGCTCAGATACCGTTCCATAAACCCAATATGTAATAGACAAGACCTACTCCTTGCTCAGAGAACTGGACTCAACACGCCCTATTCACCGCACAAGAATATATCTGACTAGTAATAATCTTAAAACCTATGTATTGATATCTCTCTGTTAGTGTGTCAAGTGGGTGTAAAGCGGCATAAACACAGCAGTGAAAAGCAGCTAAACCCCATTATAAAAATAAATTACTTTTACAAACCCATGAAACAAAGACAGTGAAAGAGAGAGAAATTCTTACACAATGCGTTCAGGGGCTGTGATGCAACCTGGATTGACCATATCTAGACCCACAGCTGGATGAGACATAAGGGTGGACACTCTTGGGGCTGAGAGGTTTGGTGAGGTTGGGTGAGCAAACGCAGACCCTTTAAAGTAATACTGCGTGGTACCCATCGCATGGGTCCCAAGTCTCCAGGTTTAAGGGCATCTTCCTACATCGAAAACATGCATGAGAAAACAAAACGATGGTACACCATGTGATGGGGAAAGGTTTCTAAAACGCACCTCATTTCTCTTCTCCTTGTGCCTGGGTTCGCCATTCCAGATGCTTTACTAATAATCTCCCTACTTGGAGCATCAGCACCTTTAACCTCCTGTTCGGTACAGGTTGCAATTTGTCCTGAGGATGAACGGGTAGACGGGGAACCAGTGAGAGACTAGCTCTTGGTGTTGGGACAGGCACAGGTCACTCTATTTTCCCATCAGGAAGAAGAATTAACCACAGGCTCATCCTCCCCCCCGGAACCAGAACAGGGCCTGAAGCCATCCTGCGCTTTTGCGGCCAGCTCCCAAAAAAGCGAGTTGTAAAATGGAGCTTCAGGGCACTGCAATTCACAAACCTGCAGAGTTATAAATGATAACTCTCGTCCACAAATATATTGAGGGAAGGCAAAGAAGAGGATTTGAAATCAAGGCAGAATTGCAGGAAACAGATTTCAGGAGGTAGATTCGAATCGCCTTTAAAGCACATGAAAAGCGGCAAAACGTTGACAATGATGCCCTTGGCCAAAAAGGGCGTATGCGTTTTTTCCTGAATATATTCAGGAAAAAACGCATACGCCCTTTTTGGCCAACCAAGCAACCTGGAAAGGCAAATCAGCGCTACAAAGAAGACTCGCTACCCATCGGTCAAAAGGGCCATGCTGAAAAAAGTCTCAAAACCAGAAATGCAGGACAGGCCATGGAGAAATGGGAGCCTTGCTACACTGATGGGCGGGATGTAAATTGCCAACAGCCACTCTGGAGAAGTGTACGGTGTGTCCGGAAACATCCAAAAAACACAGCTTAGAGAGCATAGGGCACTTCCACTCATGGGGGTATAAATTGGGAAAATGAAAAATCAGCAAGACACAAGCACCCCAAAGTTTAGGGCTGCTCTGTTGACCAGGACCTCCACTTCATTCCACCTTCAATATCCCAGGAAAGAGAAAAATGGATAAAGAAGTTGTGGTCCTTATGTACAATGGAATATCACTCAGCCATGAAATCAATGTCATAAGGCTAGTAGCAGCATGATGAGTGGATTTAGGTACGACGATTCTAAGTGAAATAAGTCACACAGAAAAGGACACTTCTCATAAGGTATCACTTATAGAGGGAATGTAAAAACCGTTACACTTGAACTGAATTACAAAACAGAACAGAGTCACACATGCAGAAAACACACTATGGCTGCTTAACGGGAAAGGTGAGGTGGGGTGATACATAAAACAAGGGTTTCAAATTAGCTCAGATACCGTTCCATAAACCCAATATGTAATAGACAAGACCTACTCCTTGCTCAGAGAACTGGACTCAACACGCCCTATTCACCGCACAAGAATATATCTGACTAGTAATAATCTTAAAACCTATGTATTGATATCTCTCTGTTAGTGTGTCAAGTGGGTGTAAAGCGGCATAAACACAGCAGTGAAAAGCAGCTAAACCCCATTATAAAAATAAATTACTTTTACAAACCCATGAAACAAAGACAGTGAAAGAGAGAGAAATTCTTACACAATGCGTTCAGGGGCTGTGATGCAACCTGGATTGACCATATCTAGACCCACAGCTGGATGAGACATAAGGGTGGACACTCTTGGGGCTGAGAGGTTTGGTGAGGTTGGGTGAGCAAACGCAGACCCTTTAAAGTAATACTGCGTGGTACCCATCGCATGGGTCCCAAATCTCCAGGTTTAAGGGCATCTTCCTACATCGAAAACATGCATGAGAAAACAAAACGATGGTACACCATGTGATGGGGAAAGGTTTCTAAAACGCACTTCATTTCTCTTCTCCTTGTGCCTGGGTTCGCCATTCCAGATGCTTTACTAATAATCTCCCTACTTGGAGCATCAGCACCTTTAACCTCCTGTTCCGTACAGGTTGCAATTTGTCCTGAGGATGAACGGGTAGACGGGGAACCAGGGAGAGACTAGCTCTTGGTGTTGGGACAGGCACAGGTCACTCTATTTTCCCATCAGGAAGAAGAATTAACCACAGGCTCATCCTCCCCCCCGGAACCAGAACAGGGCCTGAAGCCATCCTGCGCTTTTGCGGCCAGCTCCCAAAAAAGCGAGTTGTAAAATGGAGCTTCAGGGCACTGCAATTCACAAACCTGCAGAGTTATAAATGATAACTCTCGTCCACAAATATATTGAGGGAAGGCAAAGAAGAGGATTTGAAATCAAGGCAGAATTGCAGGAAACAGATTTCAGGAGGTAGATTCGAATCGCCTTTAAAGCACATGAAAAGCGGCAAAACGTTGACAATGATGCCCTTGGCCAAAAAGGGCGTATGCGTTTTTTCCTGAATATATTCAGGAAAAAACGCATACGCCCTTTTTGGCCAACCAAGCAACCTGGAAAGGCAAATCAGCGCTACAAAGAAGACTCGCTACCCATCGGTCAAAAGGGCCATGCTGAAAAAAGTCTCAAAACCAGAAATGCAGGACAGGCCATGGAGAAATGGGAGCCTTGCTACACTGATGGGCGGGATGTAAATTGCCAACAGCCACTCTGGAGAAGTGTACGGTGTGTCCGGAAACATCCAAAAAACACAGCTTAGAGAGCATAGGGCACTTCCACTCATGGGGGTATAAATTGGGAAAATGAAAAATCAGCAAGACACAAGCACCCCAAAGTTTAGGGCTGCTCTGTTGACAAGGACCTCCACTTCATTCCACCTTCAATATCCCAGGAAAGAGAAAAATGGATAAAGAAGTTGTGGTCCTTATGTACAATGGAATATCACTCAGCCATGAAATCAATGTCATAAGGCTAGTAGCAGCATGATGAGTGGATTTAGGTACGACGATTCTAAGTGAAATAAGTCACACAGAAAAGGACACTTCTCATAAGGTATCACTTATAGAGGGAATGTAAAAACCGTTACACTTGAACTGAATTACAAAACAGAACAGAGTCACACATGCAGAAAACACACTATGGCTGCTTAACGGGAAAGGTGAGGTGGGGTGATACATAAAACAAGGGTTTCAAATTAGCTCAGATACCGTTCCATAAACCCAATATGTAATAGACAAGACCTACTCCTTGCTCAGAGAACTGGACTCAACACACCCTATTCACCGCACAAGAATATATCTGACTAGAAATAATCTTAAAACCTATGTATTGATATCTCTCTGTTAGTGTGTCAAGTGGGTGTAAAGCGGCATAAACACAGCAGTGAAAAGCAGCTAAACCCCATTATAAAAATAAATTACTTTTACAAACCCATGAAACAAAGACAGTAAAAGAGAGAGAAATTCTTACACAATGCGTTCAGGGGCTGTGATGCAACCTGGATTGACCATATCTAGACCCACAGCTGGATGAGACATAAGGGTGGACACTCTTGGGGCTGAGAGGTTTGGTGAGGTTGGGTGAGCAAACGCAGACCCTTTAAAGTAATACTGCGTGGTCCCCATCGCATGGGTCGCAAATCTCCAGGTTCAAGGGCATCTTCCTACATCGAAAACATGCATGAGAAAACAAAAAGATGGTACACCATGTGATGGGGAAAGGTTTCTAAAACGCACCTCATTTCTCTTCTCCTTGTGCCCGGGTTCGCCATTCCAGCCGCTTTACTAATAATCTCCCTACTTGGAGCATCAGCACCTTTAACCTCCTGTTCCGTACAGGTTGCAATTTGTCCTGAGGATGAACGGGTAGACGGGGAACCAGTGAGAGACTAGCTCTTGGTGTTGGGACAGGCACAGGTCACTCTATTTTCCCATCAGGAAGAAGAATTAACCACAGGCTCATCCTCCCCCCCGGAACCAGAACAGGGCCTGAAGCCATCCTGCGCTTTTGCGGCCAGCTCCCAAAAAAGCGAGTTGTAAAATGGAGCTTCAGGGCACTGCAATTCACAAACCTGCAGAGTTATAAATGATAACTCTCGTCCACAAATATATTGAGGGAAGGCAAAGAAGAGGATTTGAAATCAAGGCAGAATTGCAGGAAACAGATTTCAGGAGGTAGATTCGAATCGCCTTTAAAGCACATGAAAAGCGGCAAAACGTTGACAATGATGCCCTTGGCCAAAAAGGGCGTATGCGTTTTTTCCTGAATATATTCAGGAAAAAACGCATACGCCCTTTTTGGCCAACCAAGCAACCTGGAAAGGCAAATCAGCGCTACAAAGAAGACTCGCTACCCATCGGTCAAAAGGGCCATGCTGAAAAAAGTCTCAAAACCAGAAATGCAGGACAGGCCATGGAGAAATGGGAGCCTTGCTACACTGATGAGCGGGATGTAAATTGCCAACAGCCACTCTGGAGAAGTGTACAGTGTGTCCTGAAACATCTAAAAAACACAGCTTAGAGAGCATAGGGCACTTCCACTCATGGGGGTATAAATTGGGAAAATTAAAATTCAGCAAGACACAAGCACCCCAAAGTTTAGGGCTGCTCTGTTGACAAGGACCTCCACTTCATTCCACCTTCAATATCCCAGGAAAGAGAAAAATGGATAAAGAAGTTGTGGTCCTTATGTACAATGGAATATCACTCAGCCATGAAATCAATGTCATAAGGCTAGTAGCAGCATGATGAGTGGATTTAGGTACGACGATTCTAAGTGAAATAAGTCACACAGAAAAGGACACTTCTCATAAGGTATCACTTATAGAGGGAATGTAAAAACCGTTACACTTGAACTGAATTACAAAACAGAACAGAGTCACACATGCAGAAAACACACTATGGCTGCTTAACGGGAAAGGTGAGGTGGGGTGATACATAAAACAAGGGTTTCAAATTAGCTCAGATACCGTTCCATAAACCCAATATGTAATAGACAAGACCTACTCCTTGCTCAGAGAACTGGACTCAACACGCCCTATTCACCGCACAAGAATATATCTGACTAGTAATAATCTTAAAACCTATGTATTGATATCTCTCTGTTAGTGTGTCAAGTGGGTGTAAAGCGGCATAAACACAGCAGTGAAAAGCAGCTAAACCCCATTATAAAAATAAATTACTTTTACAAACCCATGAAACAAAGACAGTGAAAGAGAGAGAAATTCTTACACAATGCGTTCAGGGGCTGTGATGCAACCTGGATTGACCATATCTAGACCCACAGCTGGATGAGACATAAGGGTGGACACTCTTGGGGCTGAGAGGTTTGGTGAGGTTGGGTGAGCAAACGCAGACCCTTTAAAGTAATACTGCGTGGTACCCATCGCATGGGTCCCAAATCTCCAGGTTCAAGGGCATCTTCCTACATCGAAAACATGCATGAGAAAACAAAAAGATGGTACACCATGTGATGGGGAAAGGTTTCTAAAACGCACCTCATTTCTCTTCTCCTTGTGCCTGGGTTCGCCATTCCAGCCGCTTTACTAACAATCTCCCTACTTGGAGCATCAGCACCTTTAACCTCCTGTTCCGTACAGGTTGCAATTTGTCCTGAGGATGAACGGGTACACGGGGAACCAGTGAGAGACTAGCTCTTGGTGTTGGGACAGGCACAGGTCACTCTATTTTCCCATCAGGAAGAAGAATTAACCACAGGCTCATCATCGCCCCCGAAAGCAGAACAGGGCCTGAAGCCATCCTGCGCTTTTGCGGCCAGCTCCCAAAAAAGCGAGTTGTAAAATGGAGCTTCAGGGCACTGCAATTCACAAACCTGCAGAGTTATAAATGATAACTCTCGTCCACAAATATATTGAGGGAAGGCAAAGAAGAGGATTTGAAATCAAGGCAGAATTGCAGGAAACAGATTTCAGGAGGTAGATTCGAATCGCCTTTAAAGCACATGAAAAGCGGCAAAACGTTGACAATGATGCCCTTGGCCAAAAAGGGCGTATGCGTTTTTTCCTGAATATATTCAGGAAAAAACGCATACGCCCTTTTTGGCCAACCAAGCAACCTGGAAAGGCAAATCAGCGCTACAAAGAAGACTCGCTACCCATCGGTCAAAAGGGCCATGCTGAAAAAAGTCTCAAAACCAGAAATGCAGGACAGGCCATGGAGAAATGGGAGCCTTGCTACACTGATGGGCGGGATGTAAATTGCCAACAGCCACTCTGGAGAAGTGTACGGTGTGTCCGGAAACATCTAAAAAACACAGCTTAGAGAGCATAGGGCACTTCCACTCATGGGGGTATAAATTGGGAAAATGAAAAATCAGCAAGACACAAGCACCCCAAAGTTTAGGGTTGCTCTGTTGACCAGGACCTCCACTTCATTCCACCTTCAATATCCCAGGAAAGAGAAAAATGGATAAAGAAGTTGTGGTCCTTATGTACAATGGAATATCACTCAGCCATGAAATCAATGTCATAAGGCTAGTAGCAGCATGATGAGTGGATTTAGGTACGACGATTCTAAGTGAAATAAGTCACACAGAAAAGGACACTTCTCATAAGGTATCACTTATAGAGGGAATGTAAAAACCGTTACACTTGAACTGAATTACAAAACAGAACAGAGTCACACATGCAGAAAACACACTATGGCTGCTTAACGGGAAAGGTGAGGTGGGGTGATACATAAAACAAGGGTTTCAAATTAGCTCAGATACCGTTCCATAAACCCAATATGTAATAGACAAGACCTACTCCTTGCTCAGAGAACTGGACTCAACACACCCTATTCACCGCACAAGAATATATCTGACTAGTAATAATCTTAAAACCTATGTATTGATATCTCTCTGTTAGTGTGTCAAGTGGGTGTAAAGCGGCATAAACACAGCAGTGAAAAGCAGCTAAACCCCATTATAAAAATAAATTACTTTTACAAACCCATGAAACAAAGACAGTAAAAGAGAGAGAAATTCTTACACAATGCGTTCAGGGGCTGTGATGCAACCTGGATTGACCATATCTAGACCCACAGCTGGATGAGACATAAGGGTGGACACTCTTGGGGCTGAGAGGTTTGGTGAGGTTGGGTGAGCAAACGCAGACCCTTTAAAGTAATACTGCGTGGTCCCCATCGCATGGGTCCCAAATCTCCAGGTTCAAGGGCATCTTCCTACATCGAAAACATGCATGAGAAAACAAAAAGATGGTACACCATGTGATGGGGAAAGGTTTCTAAAACGCACCTCATTTCTCTTCTCCTTGTGCCCGGGTTCGCCATTCCAGCCGCTTTACTAATAATCTCCCTACTTGGAGCATCAGCACCTTTAACCTCCTGTTCCGTACAGATTGCAATTTGTCCTGAGGATGAACGGGTAGACGGGGAACCAGTGAGAGACTAGCTCTTGGTGTTGGGACAGGCAGAGGTCACTCTATTTTCCCATCAGGAAGAAGAATTAACCACAGGCTCATCCTCCCCCCCGGAACCAGAACAGGGCCTGAAGCCATCCTGCGCTTTTGCGGCCAGCTCCCAAAAAAGCGAGTTGTAAAATGGAGCTTCAGGGCACTGCAATTCACAAACCTGCAGAGTTATAAATGATAACTCTCGTCCACAAATATATTGAGGGAAGGCAAAGAAGAGGATTTGAAATCAAGGCAGAATTGCAGGAAACAGATTTCAGGAGGTAGATTCGAATCGCCTTTAAAGCACATGAAAAGCGGCAAAACGTTGACAATGATGCCCTTGGCCAAAAAGGGCGTATGCGTTTTTTCCTGAATATATTCAGGAAAAAACGCATACGCCCTTTTTGGCCAACCAAGCAACCTGGAAAGGCAAATCAGCGCTACAAAGAAGACTCGCTACCCATCGGTCAAAAGGGCCATGCTGAAAAAAGTCTCAAAACCAGAAATGCAGGACAGGCCATGGAGAAATGGGAGCCTTGCTACACTGATGAGCGGGATGTAAATTGCCAACAGCCACTCTGGAGAAGTGTACGGTGTGTCCTGAAACATCTAAAAAACACAGCTTAGAGAGCATAGGGCACTTCCACTCATGGGGGTATAAATTGGGAAAATGAAAAATCAGCAAGACACAAGCACCCCAAAGTTTAGGGCTGCTCTGTTGACAAGGACCTCCACTTCATTCCACCTTCAATATCCCAGGAAAGAGAAAAATGGATAAAGAAGTTGTGGTCCTTATGTACAATGGAATATCACTCAGCCATGAAATCAATGTCATAAGGCTAGTAGCAGCATGATGAGTGGATTTAGGTACGACGATTCTAAGTGAAATAAGTCACACAGAAAAGGACACTTCTCATAAGGTATCACTTATAGAGGGAATGTAAAAAGCGTCACACTTCAACTGAATTACAAAACAGAACAGAGTCACACATGCAGAAAACACACTATGGCTGCTTAACGGGAAAGGTGAGGTGGGGTGATACATAAAACAAGGGTTTCAAATTAGCTCAGATACCGTTCCATAAACCCAGTATGTAATAGACAAGACCTACTCCTTGCTCAGAGAACTGGACTCAACACGCCCTATTCACCGCACAAGAATATATCTGACTAGTAATAATCTTAAAACCTATGTATTGATATCTCTCTGTTAGTGTGTCAAGTGGGTGTAAAGCGGCATAAACACAGCAGTGAAAAGCAGCTAAACCCCATTATAAAAATAAATTACTTTTACAAACTATGAAACAAAGACAGTGAAAAGAGAGAGAAATTCTTACACAATGCGTTCAGGGGCTGTGATGCAACCTGGATTGACCATATCTAGACCCACAGCTGGATGAGACATAAGGGTGGACACTCTTGGGGCTGAGAAGTTTGGTGAGGTTGGGTGAGCAAACGCAGACCCTTTAAAGTAATACTGCGTGGTACCCATCGCATGGGTCCCAAATCTACAGGTTCAAGGGCATATTCCTACATCGGAAACATGCATGAGAAAACAAAATGATGGTACACCATGTGATGGGGAAAGGTTTCTAAAACGCACCTCATTTCTCTTCTCCTTGTTCCCGGCTTCACCATTCCAGACGCTTTACTAACAATCTCCCTACTTGGAGCATCAGCACCTTTAACCTCCTGTTCCGTACAGGTTGCAATTTGTCCTGAGGATGAACGGGTAGACGGGGAACCAGTGAGAGACTAGCTCTTGGTGTTGGGACAGGCACAGGTCACTCTATTTTCCCATCAGGAAGAAGAATTAACCACAGGCTCATCCTCCCCCCCGGAACCAGAACAGGGCCTGAAGCCATCCTGCGCTTTTGCGGCCAGCTCCCAAAAAAGCGAGTTGTAAAATGGAGCTTCAGGGCACTGCAATTCACAAACCTGCAGAGTTATAAATGATAACTCTCGTCCACAAATATATTGAGGGAAGGCAAAGAAGAGGATTTGAAATCAAGGCAGAATTGCAGGAAACAGATTTCAGGAGGTAGATTCGAATCGCCTTTAAAGCACATGAAAAGCGGCAAAACGTTGACAATGATGCCCTTGGCCAAAAAGGGCGTATGCGTTTTTTCCTGAATATATTCAGGAAAAAACGCATACGCCCTTTTTGGCCAACCAAGCAACCTGGAAAGGCAAATCAGCGCTACAAAGAAGACTCGCTACCCATCGGTCAAAAGGGCCATGCTGAAAAAAGTCTCAAAACCAGAAATGCAGGACAGGCCATGGAGAAATGGGAGCCTTGCGACACTGATGGGCGGGATGTAAATTGCCAACAGCCACTCTGGAGAAGTGTACGGTGTGTCCGGAAACATCCAAAAAACACAGCTTAGAGAGCATAGGGCACTTCCACTCATGGGGGTATAAATTGGGAAAATGAAAAATCAGCAAGACACAAGCACCCCAAAGTTTAGGGCTGCTCTGTTGACCAGGACCTCCACTTCATTCCACCTTCAATATCCCAGGAAAGAGAAAAATGGATAAAGAAGTTGTGGTCCTTATGTACAATGGAATATCACTCAGCCATGAAATCAATGTCATAAGGCTAGTAGCAGCATGATGAGTGGATTTAGGTACGACGATTCTAAGTGAAATAAGTCACACAGAAAAGGACACTTCTCATAAGGTATCACTTATAGAGGGAATGTCAAAAGCGTTACACTTGAACTGAATTACAAAACAGAACAGAGTCACACATGCAGAAAACACACTATGGCTGCTTAACGGGAAAGGTGAGGTGGGGTGATACATAAAACAAGGGTTTCAAATTAGCTCAGATACCGTTCCATAAACCCAATATGTAATAGACAAGACCTACTCCTTGCTCAGAGAACTGGACTCAACACGCCCTATTCACCGCACAAGAATATATCTGACTAGTAATAATCTTAAAACCTATGTATTGATATCTCTCTGTTAGTGTGTCAAGTGGGTGTAAAGCGGCATAAACACAGCAGTGAAAAGCAGCTAAACCCCATTATAAAAATAAATTACTTTTACAAACCCATGAAACAAAGACAGTGAAAGAGAGAGAAATTCTTACACAATGCGTTCAGGGGCTGTGATGCAACCTGGATTGACCATATCTAGACCCACAGCTGGATGAGACATAAGGGTGGACACTCTTGGGGCTGAGAGGTTTGGTGAGGTTGGGTGAGCAAACGCAGACCCTTTAAAGTAATACTGCGTGGTACCCATCGCATGGGTCCCAAATCTACAGGTTCAAGGGCATATTCCTACATCGAAAACATGCATGAGAAAACAAAAAGATGGTACACCATGTGATGGGGAAAGGTTTCTAAAACGCACCTCATTTCTCTTCTCCTTGTGCCCGGCTTCACCATTCCAGACGCTTTACGAATAATCTCCCTACTTGGAGCATCAGCACCTTTAACCTCCTGTTCCGTACAGGTTGCAATTTGTCCTGAGGATGAACGGGTAGACGGGGAACCAGTGAGAGACTAGCTCTTGGTGTTGGGACAGGCACAGGTCACTCTATTTTCCCATCAGGAAGAAGAATTAACCACAGGCTCATCCTCCCCCCCGGAACCAGAACAGGGCCTGAAGCCATCCTGCGCTTTTGCGGCCAGCTCCCAAAAAAGCGAGTTGTAAAATGGAGCTTCAGGGCACTGCAATTCACAAACCTGCAGAGTTATAAATGATAACTCTCGTCCACAAATATATTGAGGGAAGGCAAAGAAGAGGATTTGAAATCAAGGCAGAATTGCAGGAAACAGATTTCAGGAGGTAGATTCGAATCGCCTTTAAAGCACATGAAAAGCGGCAAAACGTTGACAATGATGCCCTTGGCCAAAAAGGGCGTATGCGTTTTTTCCTGAATATATTCAGGAAAAAACGCATACGCCCTTTTTGGCCAACCAAGCAACCTGGAAAGGCAAATCAGCGCTACAAAGAAGACTCGCTACCCATCGGTCAAAAGGGCCATGCTGAAAAAAGTCTCAAAACCAGAAATGCAGGACAGGCCATGGAGAAATGGGAGCCTTGCTACACTGATGAGCGGGATGTAAATTGCCAACAGCCACTCTGGAGAAGTGTACGGTGTGTCCTGAAACATCTAAAAAACACAGCTTAGAGAGCATAGGGCACTTCCACTCATGGGGGTATAAATTGGGAAAATGAAAAATCAGCAAGACACAAGCACCCCAAAGTTTAGGGCTGCTCTGTTGACAAGGACCTCCACTTCATTCCACCTTCAATATCCCAGGAAAGAGAAAAATGGATAAAGAAGTTGTGGTCCTTATGTACAATGGAATATCACTCAGCCATGAAATCAATGTCATAAGGCTAGTAGCAGCATGATGAGTGGATTTAGGTACGACGATTCTAAGTGAAATAAGTCACACAGAAAAGGACACTTCTCATAAGGTATCACTTATAGAGGGAATGTAAAAACCGTTACACTTGAACTGAATTACAAAACAGAACAGAGTCACACATGCAGAAAACACACTATGGCTGCTTAACGGGAAAGGTGAGGTGGGGTGATACATAAAACAAGGGTTTCAAATTAGCTCAGATACCGTTCCATAAACCCAGTATGTAATAGACAAGACCTACTCCTTGCTCAGAGAACTGGACTCAACACGCCCTATTCACCGCACAAGAATATATCTGACTAGTAATAATCTTAAAACCTATGTATTGATATCTCTCTGTTAGTGTGTCAAGTGGGTGTAAAGCGGCATAAACACAGCAGTGAAAAGCAGCTAAACCCCATTATAAAAATAAATTACTTTTACAAACCCATGAAACAAAGACAGTGAAAGAGAGAGAAATTCTTACACAATGCGTTCAGGGGCTGTGATGCAACCTGGATTGACCATATCTAGACCCACAGCTGGATGAGACATAAGGGTGGACACTCTTGGGGCTGAGAAGTTTGGTGAGGTTGGGTGAGCAAACGCAGACCCTTTAAAGTAATACTGCGTGGTACCCATCGCATGGGTCCCAAATCTCCAGGTTCAAGGGCATCTTCCTACATCGAAAACATGCATGAGAAAACAAAATGATGGTACACCATGTGATGGGGAAAGGTTTCTAAAACGCACCTCATTTCTCTTCTCCTTGTTCCCGGCTTCACCATTCCAGACGCTTTACTAACAATCTCCCTACTTGGAGCATCAGCACCTTTAACCTCCTGTTCTGTACAGGTTGCAATTTGTCCTGAGGATGAACGGGTAGACGGGGAACCAGTGAGAGACTAGCGCTTGGTGTTGGGACAGGCACAGGTCACTCTATTTTCCCATCAGGAAGAAGAATTAACCACAGGCTCATCCTCCCCCCCGGAACCAGAACAGGGCCTGAAGCCATCCTGCGCTTTTGCGGCCAGCTCCCAAAAAAGCGAGTTGTAAAATGGAGCTTCAGGGCACTGCAATTCACAAACCTGCAGAGTTATAAATGATAACTCTCGTCCACAAATATATTGAGGGAAGGCAAAGAAGAGGATTTGAAATCAAGGCAGAATTGCAGGAAACAGATTTCAGGAGGTAGATTCGAATCGCCTTTAAAGCACATGAAAAGCGGCAAAACGTTGACAATGATGCCCTTGGCCAAAAAGGGCGTATGCGTTTTTTCCTGAATATATTCAGGAAAAAACGCATACGCCCTTTTTGGCCAACCAAGCAACCTGGAAAGGCAAATCAGCGCTACAAAGAAGACTCGCTACCCATCGGTCAAAAGGGCCATGCTGAAAAAAGTCTCAAAACCAGAAATGCAGGACAGGCCATGGAGAAATGGGAGCCTTGCTACACTGATGGGCGGGATGTAAATTGCCAACAGCCACTCTGGAGAAGTGTAGGGTGTGTCCGGAAACATCCAAAAAACACAGCTTAGAGAGCATAGGGCACTTCCACTCATGGGGGTATAAATTGGGAAAATGAAAAATCAGCAAGACACAAGCACCCCAAAGTTTAGGGCTGCTCTGTTGACCAGGACCTCCACTTCATTCCACCTTCAATATCCCAGGAAAGAGAAAAATGGATAAAGAAGTTGTGGTCCTTATGTACAATGGAATATCACTCAGCCATGAAATCAATGTCATAAGGCTAGTAGCAGCATGATGAGTGGATTTAGGTACGACGATTCTAAGTGAAATAAGTCACACAGAAAAGGACACTTCTCATAAGGTATCACTTATAGAGGGAATGTAAAAACCGTTACACTTGAACTGAATTACAAAACAGAACAGAGTCACACATGCAGAAAACACACTATGGCTGCTTAACGGGAAAGGTGAGGTGGGGTGATACATAAAACAAGGGTTTCAAATTAGCTCAGATACCGTTCCATAAACCCAGTATGTAATAGACAAGACCTACTCCTTGCTCAGAGAACTGGACTCAACACGCCCTATTCACCGCACAAGAATATATCTGACTAGTAATAATCTTAAAACCTATGTATTGATATCTCTCTGTTAGTGTGTCAAGTGGGTGTAAAGCGGCATAAACACAGCAGTGAAAAGCAGCTAAACCCCATTATAAAAATAAATTACTTTTACAAACCCATGAAACAAAGACAGTGAAAGAGAGAGAAATTCTTACACAATGCGTTCAGGGGCTGTGATGCAACCTGGATTGACCATATCTAGACCCACAGCTGGATGAGACATAAGGGTGGACACTCTTGGGGCTGAGAGGTTTGGTGAGGTTGGGTGAGCAAACGCAGACCCTTTAAAGTAATACTGCGTGGTACCCATCGCATGGGTCCCAAATCTACAGGTTCAAGGGCATATTCCTACATCGAAAACATGCATGAGAAAACAAAAAGATGGTACACCATGTGATGGGGAAAGGTTTCTAAAACGCACCTCATTTCTCTTCTCCTTGTGCCCGGCTTCACCATTCCAGACGCTTTACGAATAATCTCCCTACTTGGAGCATCAGCACCTTTAACCTCCTGTTCCGTACAGGTTGCAATTTGTCCTGAGGATGAACGGGTAGACGGGGAACCAGGGAGAGACTAGCTCTTGTTGTTGGGACAGGCACAGGTCACTCTATTTTCCCATCAGGAAGAAGAATTAACCACAGGCTCATCCTGCCCCCGGAACCAGAACAGGGCCTGAAGCCATCCTGCGCTTTTGCGGCCAGCTCCCAAAAAAGCGAGTTGTAAAATGGAGCTTCAGGGCACTGCAATTCACAAACCTGCAGAGTTATAAATGATAACTCTCGTCCACAAATATATTGAGGGAAGGCAAAGAAGAGGATTTGAAATCAAGGCAGAATTGCAGGAAACAGATTTCAGGAGGTAGATTCGAATCGCCTTTAAAGCACATGAAAAGCGGCAAAACGTTGACAATGATGCCCTTGGCCAAAAAGGGCGTATGCGTTTTTTCCTGAATATATTCAGGAAAAAACGCATACGCCCTTTTTGGCCAACCAAGCAACCTGGAAAGGCAAATCAGCGCTACAAAGAAGACTCGCTACCCATCGGTCAAAAGGGCCATGCTGAAAAAAGTCTCAAAACCAGAAATGCAGGACAGGCCATGGAGAAATGGGAGCCTTGCTACACTGATGGGCGGGATGTAAATTGCCAACAGCCACTCTGGAGAAGTGTACGGTGTGTCCGGAAACATCCAAAAAACACAGCTTAGAGAGCATAGGGCACTTCCACTCATGGGGGTATAAATTGGGAAAATGAAAAATCAGCAAGACACAAGCACCCCAAAGTTTAGGGCTGCTCTGTTGACCAGGACCTCCACTTCATTCCACCTTCAATATCCCAGGAAAGAGAAAAATGGATAAAGAAGTTGTGGTCCTTATGTACAATGGAATATCACTCAGCCATGAAATCAATGTCATAAGGCTAGTAGCAGCATGATGAGTGGATTTAGGTACGACGATTCTAAGTGAAATAAGTCACACAGAAAAGGACACTTCTCATAAGGTATCACTTATAGAGGGAATGTAAAAACCGTTACACTTGAACTGAATTACAAAACAGAACAGAGTCACACATGCAGAAAACACACTATGGCTGCTTAACGGGAAAGGTGAGGTGGGGTGATACATAAAACAAGGGTTTCAAATTAGCTCAGATACCGTTCCATAAACCCAATATGTAATAGACAAGACCTACTCCTTGCTCAGAGAACTGGACTCAACACGCCCTATTCACCGCACAAGAATATATCTGACTAGTAATAATCTTAAAACCTATGTATTGATATCTCTCTGTTAGTGTGTCAAGTGGGTGTAAAGCGGCATAAACACAGCAGTGAAAAGCAGCTAAACCCCATTATAAAAATAAATTACTTTTACAAACCCATGAAACAAAGACAGTGAAAGAGAGAGAAATTCTTACACAATGCGTTCAGGGGCTGTGATGCAACCTGGATTGACCATATCTAGACCCACAGCTGGATGAGACATAAGGGTGGACACTCTTGGGGCTGAGAGGTTTGGTGAGGTTGGGTGAGCAAACGCAGACCCTTTAAAGTAATACTGCGTGGTACCCATCGCATGGGTCCCAAATCTACAGGTTCAAGGGCATATTCCTACATCGAAAACATGCATGAGAAAACAAAAAGATGGTACACCATGTGATGGGGAAAGGTTTCTAAAACGCACCTCATTTCTCTTCTCCTTGTGCCCGGCTTCACCATTCCAGACGCTTTACGAATAATCTCCCTACTTGGAGCATCAGCACCTTTAACCTCCTGTTCCGTACAGGTTGCAATTTGTCCTGAGGATGAACGGGTAGACGGGGAACCAGGGAGAGACTAGCTCTTGTTGTTGGGACAGGCACAGGTCACTCTATTTTCCCATCAGGAAGAAGAATTAACCACAGGCTCATCCTGCCCCCTGGAACCAGAACAGGGCCTGAAGCCATCCTGCGCTTTTGCGGCCAGCTCCCAAAAAAGCGAGTTGTAAAATGGAGCTTCAGGGCACTGCAATTCACAAACCTGCAGAGTTATAAATGATAACTCTCGTCCACAAATATATTGAGGGAAGGCAAAGAAGAGGATTTGAAATCAAGGCAGAATTGCAGGAAACAGATTTCAGGAGGTAGATTCGAATCGCCTTTAAAGCACATGAAAAGCGGCAAAACGTTGACAATGATGCCCTTGGCCAAAAAGGGCGTATGCGTTTTTTCCTGAATATATTCAGGAAAAAACGCATACGCCCTTTTTGGCCAACCAAGCAACCTGGAAAGGCAAATCAGCGCTACAAAGAAGACTCGCTACCCATCGGTCAAAAGGGCCATGCTGAAAAAAGTCTCAAAACCAGAAATGCAGGACAGGCCATGGAGAAATGGGAGCCTTGCTACACTGATGGGCGGGATGTAAATTGCCAACAGCCACTCTGGAGAAGTGTACGGTGTGTCCGGAAACATCCAAAAAACACAGCTTAGAGAGCATAGGGCACTTCCACTCATGGGGGTATAAATTGGGAAAATGAAAAATCAGCAAGACACAAGCACCCCAAAGTTTAGGGCTGCTCTGTTGACCAGGACCTCCACTTCATTCCACCTTCAATATCCCAGGAAAGAGAAAAATGGATAAAGAAGTTGTGGTCCTTATGTACAATGGAATATCACTCAGCCATGAAATCAATGTCATAAGGCTAGTAGCAGCATGATGAGTGGATTTAGGTACGACGATTCTAAGTGAAATAAGTCACACAGAAAAGGACACTTCTCATAAGGTATCACTTATAGAGGGAATGTAAAAACCGTTACACTTGAACTGAATTACAAAACAGAACAGAGTCACACATGCAGAAAACACACTATGGCTGCTTAACGGGAAAGGTGAGGTGGGGTGATACATAAAACAAGGGTTTCAAATTAGCTCAGATACCGTTCCATAAACCCAATATGTAATAGACAAGACCTACTCCTTGCTCAGAGAACTGGACTCAACACGCCCTATTCACCGCACAAGAATATATCTGACTAGTAATAATCTTAAAACCTATGTATTGATATCTCTCTGTTAGTGTGTCAAGTGGGTGTAAAGCGGCATAAACACAGCAGTGAAAAGCAGCTAAACCCCATTATAAAAATAAATTACTTTTACAAACCCATGAAACAAAGACAGTGAAAGAGAGAGAAATTCTTACACAATGCGTTCAGGGGCTGTGATGCAACCTGGATTGACCATATCTAGACCCACAGCTGGATGAGACATAAGGGTGGACACTCTTGGGGCTGAGAGGTTTGGTGAGGTTGGGTGAGCAAACGCAGACCCTTTAAAGTAATACTGCGTGGTACCCATCGCATGGGTCCCAAATCTACAGGTTCAAGGGCATATTCCTACATCGAAAACATGCATGAGAAAACAAAAAGATGGTACACCATGTGATGGGGAAAGGTTTCTAAAACGCACCTCATTTCTCTTCTCCTTGTGCCCGGCTTCACCATTCCAGACGCTTTACGAATAATCTCCCTACTTGGAGCATCAGCACCTTTAACCTCCTGTTCCGTACAGGTTGCAATTTGTCCTGAGGATGAACGGGTAGACGGGGAACCAGTGAGAGACTAGCTCTTGGTGTTGGGACAGGCACAGGTCACTCTATTTTCCCATCAGGAAGAAGAATTAACCACAGGCTCATCCTGCCCCCTGGAACCAGAACAGGGCCTGAAGCCATCCTGCGCTTTTGCGGCCAGCTCCCAAAAAAGCGAGTTGTAAAATGGAGCTTCAGGGCACTGCAATTCACAAACCTGCAGAGTTATAAATGATAACTCTCGTCCACAAATATATTGAGGGAAGGCAAAGAAGAGGATTTGAAATCAAGGCAGAATTGCAGGAAACAGATTTCAGGAGGTAGATTCGAATCGCCTTTAAAGCACATGAAAAGCGGCAAAACGTTGACAATGATGCCCTTGGCCAAAAAGGGCGTATGCGTTTTTTCCTGAATATATTCAGGAAAAAACGCATACGCCCTTTTTGGCCAACCAAGCAACCTGGAAAGGCAAATCAGCGCTACAAAGAAGACTCGCTACCCATCGGTCAAAAGGGCCATGCTGAAAAAAGTCTCAAAACCAGAAATGCAGGACAGGCCATGGAGAAATGGGAGCCTTGCTACACTGATGGGCGGGATGTAAATTGCCAACAGCCACTCTGGAGAAGTGTACGGTGTGTCCGGAAACATCTAAAAAACACAGCTTAGAGAGCATAGGGCACTTCCACTCATGGGGGTATAAATTGGGAAAATGAAAAATCAGCAAGACACAAGCACCCCAAAGTTTAGGGTTGCTCTGTTGACCAGGACCTCCACTTCATTCCACCTTCAATATCCCAGGAAAGAGAAAAATGGATAAAGAAGTTGTGGTCCTTATGTACAATGGAATATCACTCAGCCATGAAATCAATGTCATAAGGCTAGTAGCAGCATGATGAGTGGATTTAGGTACGACGATTCTAAGTGAAATAAGTCACACAGAAAAGGACACTTCTCATAAGGTATCACTTATAGAGGGAATGTAAAAACCGTTACACTTGAACTGAATTACAAAACAGAACAGAGTCACACATGCAGAAAACACACTATGGCTGCTTAACGGGAAAGGTGAGGTGGGGTGATACATAAAACAAGGGTTTCAAATTAGCTCAGATACCGTTCCATAAACCCAATATGTAATAGACAAGACCTACTCCTTGCTCAGAGAACTGGACTCAACACACCCTATTCACCGCACAAGAATATATCTGACTAGTAATAATCTTAAAACCTATGTATTGATATCTCTCTGTTAGTGTGTCAAGTGGGTGTAAAGCGGCATAAACACAGCAGTGAAAAGCAGCTAAACCCCATTATAAAAATAAATTACTTTTACAAACCCATGAAACAAAGACAGTAAAAGAGAGAGAAATTCTTACACAATGCGTTCAGGGGCTGTGATGCAACCTGGATTGACCATATCTAGACCCACAGCTGGATGAGACATAAGGGTGGACACTCTTGGGGCTGAGAGGTTTGGTGAGGTTGGGTGAGCAAACGCAGACCCTTTAAAGTAATACTGCGTGGTCCCCATCGCATGGGTCCCAAATCTCCAGGTTCAAGGGCATCTTCCTACATCGAAAACATGCATGAGAAAACAAAAAGATGGTACACCATGTGATGGGGAAAGGTTTCTAAAACGCACCTCATTTCTCTTCTCCTTGTGCCCGGGTTCGCCATTCCAGCCGCTTTACTAATAATCTCCCTACTTGGAGCATCAGCACCTTTAACCTCCTGTTCCGTACAGATTGCAATTTGTCCTGAGGATGAACGGGTAGACGGGGAACCAGTGAGAGACTAGCTCTTGGTGTTGGGACAGGCAGAGGTCACTCTATTTTCCCATCAGGAAGAAGAATTAACCACAGGCTCATCCTCCCCCCCGGAACCAGAACAGGGCCTGAAGCCATCCTGCGCTTTTGCGGCCAGCTCCCAAAAAAGCGAGTTGTAAAATGGAGCTTCAGGGCACTGCAATTCACAAACCTGCAGAGTTATAAATGATAACTCTCGTCCACAAATATATTGAGGGAAGGCAAAGAAGAGGATTTGAAATCAAGGCAGAATTGCAGGAAACAGATTTCAGGAGGTAGATTCGAATCGCCTTTAAAGCACATGAAAAGCGGCAAAACGTTGACAATGATGCCCTTGGCCAAAAAGGGCGTATGCGTTTTTTCCTGAATATATTCAGGAAAAAACGCATACGCCCTTTTTGGCCAACCAAGCAACCTGGAAAGGCAAATCAGCGCTACAAAGAAGACTCGCTACCCATCGGTCAAAAGGGCCATGCTGAAAAAAGTCTCAAAACCAGAAATGCAGGACAGGCCATGGAGAAATGGGAGCCTTGCTACACTGATGAGCGGGATGTAAATTGCCAACAGCCACTCTGGAGAAGTGTACGGTGTGTCCTGAAACATCTAAAAAACACAGCTTAGAGAGCATAGGGCACTTCCACTCATGGGGGTATAAATTGGGAAAATGAAAAATCAGCAAGACACAAGCACCCCAAAGTTTAGGGCTGCTCTGTTGACAAGGACCTCCACTTCATTCCACCTTCAATATCCCAGGAAAGAGAAAAATGGATAAAGAAGTTGTGGTCCTTATGTACAATGGAATATCACTCAGCCATGAAATCAATGTCATAAGGCTAGTAGCAGCATGATGAGTGGATTTAGGTACGACGATTCTAAGTGAAATAAGTCACACAGAAAAGGACACTTCTCATAAGGTATCACTTATAGAGGGAATGTAAAAAGCGTCACACTTCAACTGAATTACAAAACAGAACAGAGTCACACATGCAGAAAACACACTATGGCTGCTTAACGGGAAAGGTGAGGTGGGGTGATACATAAAACAAGGGTTTCAAATTAGCTCAGATACCGTTCCATAAACCCAGTATGTAATAGACAAGACCTACTCCTTGCTCAGAGAACTGGACTCAACACGCCCTATTCACCGCACAAGAATATATCTGACTAGTAATAATCTTAAAACCTATGTATTGATATCTCTCTGTTAGTGTGTCAAGTGGGTGTAAAGCGGCATAAACACAGCAGTGAAAAGCAGCTAAACCCCATTATAAAAATAAATTACTTTTACAAACCCATGAAACAAAGACAGTGAAAGAGAGAGAAATTCTTACACAATGCGTTCAGGGGCTGTGATGCAACCTGGATTGACCATATCTAGACCCACAGCTGGATGAGACATAAGGGTGGACACTCTTGGGGCTGAGAAGTTTGGTGAGGTTGGGTGAGCAAACGCAGACCCTTTAAAGTAATACTGCGTGGTACCCATCGCATGGGTCCCAAATCTACAGGTTCAAGGGCATATTCCTACATCGGAAACATGCATGAGAAAACAAAATGATGGTACACCATGTGATGGGGAAAGGTTTCTAAAACGCACCTCATTTCTCTTCTCCTTGTTCCCGGCTTCACCATTCCAGACGCTTTACTAACAATCTCCCTACTTGGAGCATCAGCACCTTTAACCTCCTGTTCCGTACAGGTTGCAATTTGTCCTGAGGATGAACGGGTAGACGGGGAACCAGTGAGAGACTAGCTCTTGGTGTTGGGACAGGCACAGGTCACTCTATTTTCCCATCAGGAAGAAGAATTAACCACAGGCTCATCCTCCCCCCCGGAACCAGAACAGGGCCTGAAGCCATCCTGCGCTTTTGCGGCCAGCTCCCAAAAAAGCGAGTTGTAAAATGGAGCTTCAGGGCACTGCAATTCACAAACCTGCAGAGTTATAAATGATAACTCTCGTCCACAAATATATTGAGGGAAGGCAAAGAAGAGGATTTGAAATCAAGGCAGAATTGCAGGAAACAGATTTCAGGAGGTAGATTCGAATCGCCTTTAAAGCACATGAAAAGCGGCAAAACGTTGACAATGATGCCCTTGGCCAAAAAGGGCGTATGCGTTTTTTCCTGAATATATTCAGGAAAAAACGCATACGCCCTTTTTGGCCAACCAAGCAACCTGGAAAGGCAAATCAGCGCTACAAAGAAGACTCGCTACCCATCGGTCAAAAGGGCCATGCTGAAAAAAGTCTCAAAACCAGAAATGCAGGACAGGCCATGGAGAAATGGGAGCCTTGCGACACTGATGGGCGGGATGTAAATTGCCAACAGCCACTCTGGAGAAGTGTACGGTGTGTCCGGAAACATCCAAAAAACACAGCTTAGAGAGCATAGGGCACTTCCACTCATGGGGGTATAAATTGGGAAAATGAAAAATCAGCAAGACACAAGCACCCCAAAGTTTAGGGCTGCTCTGTTGACCAGGACCTCCACTTCATTCCACCTTCAATATCCCAGGAAAGAGAAAAATGGATAAAGAAGTTGTGGTCCTTATGTACAATGGAATATCACTCAGCCATGAAATCAATGTCATAAGGCTAGTAGCAGCATGATGAGTGGATTTAGGTACGACGATTCTAAGTGAAATAAGTCACACAGAAAAGGACACTTCTCATAAGGTATCACTTATAGAGGGAATGTCAAAAGCGTTACACTTGAACTGAATTACAAAACAGAACAGAGTCACACATGCAGAAAACACACTATGGCTGCTTAACGGGAAAGGTGAGGTGGGGTGATACATAAAACAAGGGTTTCAAATTAGCTCAGATACCGTTCCATAAACCCAATATGTAATAGACAAGACCTACTCCTTGCTCAGAGAACTGGACTCAACACGCCCTATTCACCGCACAAGAATATATCTGACTAGTAATAATCTTAAAACCTATGTATTGATATCTCTCTGTTAGTGTGTCAAGTGGGTGTAAAGCGGCATAAACACAGCAGTGAAAAGCAGCTAAACCCCATTATAAAAATAAATTACTTTTACAAACCCATGAAACAAAGACAGTGAAAGAGAGAGAAATTCTTACACAATGCGTTCAGGGGCTGTGATGCAACCTGGATTGACCATATCTAGACCCACAGCTGGATGAGACATAAGGGTGGACACTCTTGGGGCTGAGAGGTTTGGTGAGGTTGGGTGAGCAAACGCAGACCCTTTAAAGTAATACTGCGTGGTACCCATCGCATGGGTCCCAAATCTACAGGTTCAAGGGCATATTCCTACATCGAAAACATGCATGAGAAAACAAAAAGATGGTACACCATGTGATGGGGAAAGGTTTCTAAAACGCACCTCATTTCTCTTCTCCTTGTGCCCGGCTTCACCATTCCAGACGCTTTACGAATAATCTCCCTACTTGGAGCATCAGCACCTTTAACCTCCTGTTCCGTACAGGTTGCAATTTGTCCTGAGGATGAACGGGTAGACGGGGAACCAGTGAGAGACTAGCTCTTGGTGTTGGGACAGGCACAGGTCACTCTATTTTCCCATCAGGAAGAAGAATTAACCACAGGCTCATCCTCCCCCCCGGAACCAGAACAGGGCCTGAAGCCATCCTGCGCTTTTGCGGCCAGCTCCCAAAAAAGCGAGTTGTAAAATGGAGCTTCAGGGCACTGCAATTCACAAACCTGCAGAGTTATAAATGATAACTCTCGTCCACAAATATATTGAGGGAAGGCAAAGAAGAGGATTTGAAATCAAGGCAGAATTGCAGGAAACAGATTTCAGGAGGTAGATTCGAATCGCCTTTAAAGCACATGAAAAGCGGCAAAACGTTGACAATGATGCCCTTGGCCAAAAAGGGCGTATGCGTTTTTTCCTGAATATATTCAGGAAAAAACGCATACGCCCTTTTTGGCCAACCAAGCAACCTGGAAAGGCAAATCAGCGCTACAAAGAAGACTCGCTACCCATCGGTCAAAAGGGCCATGCTGAAAAAAGTCTCAAAACCAGAAATGCAGGACAGGCCATGGAGAAATGGGAGCCTTGCTACACTGATGAGCGGGATGTAAATTGCCAACAGCCACTCTGGAGAAGTGTACGGTGTGTCCTGAAACATCTAAAAAACACAGCTTAGAGAGCATAGGGCACTTCCACTCATGGGGGTATAAATTGGGAAAATGAAAAATCAGCAAGACACAAGCACCCCAAAGTTTAGGGCTGCTCTGTTGACAAGGACCTCCACTTCATTCCACCTTCAATATCCCAGGAAAGAGAAAAATGGATAAAGAAGTTGTGGTCCTTATGTACAATGGAATATCACTCAGCCATGAAATCAATGTCATAAGGCTAGTAGCAGCATGATGAGTGGATTTAGGTACGACGATTCTAAGTGAAATAAGTCACACAGAAAAGGACACTTCTCATAAGGTATCACTTATAGAGGGAATGTAAAAACCGTTACACTTGAACTGAATTACAAAACAGAACAGAGTCACACATGCAGAAAACACACTATGGCTGCTTAACGGGAAAGGTGAGGTGGGGTGATACATAAAACAAGGGTTTCAAATTAGCTCAGATACCGTTCCATAAACCCAGTATGTAATAGACAAGACCTACTCCTTGCTCAGAGAACTGGACTCAACACGCCCTATTCACCGCACAAGAATATATCTGACTAGTAATAATCTTAAAACCTATGTATTGATATCTCTCTGTTAGTGTGTCAAGTGGGTGTAAAGCGGCATAAACACAGCAGTGAAAAGCAGCTAAACCCCATTATAAAAATAAATTACTTTTACAAACCCATGAAACAAAGACAGTGAAAGAGAGAGAAATTCTTACACAATGCGTTCAGGGGCTGTGATGCAACCTGGATTGACCATATCTAGACCCACAGCTGGATGAGACATAAGGGTGGACACTCTTGGGGCTGAGAAGTTTGGTGAGGTTGGGTGAGCAAACGCAGACCCTTTAAAGTAATACTGCGTGGTACCCATCGCATGGGTCCCAAATCTACAGGTTCAAGGGCATATTCCTACATCGAAAACATGCATGAGAAAACAAAATGATGGTACACCATGTGATGGGGAAAGGTTTCTAAAACGCACCTCATTTCTCTTCTCCTTGTTCCCGGCTTCACCATTCCAGACGCTTTACTAACAATCTCCCTACTTGGAGCATCAGCACCTTTAACCTCCTGTTCTGTACAGGTTGCAATTTGTCCTGAGGATGAACGGGTAGACGGGGAACCAGTGAGAGACTAGCGCTTGGTGTTGGGACAGGCACAGGTCACTCTATTTTCCCATCAGGAAGAAGAATTAACCACAGGCTCATCCTCCCCCCCGGAACCAGAACAGGGCCTGAAGCCATCCTGCGCTTTTGCGGCCAGCTCCCAAAAAAGCGAGTTGTAAAATGGAGCTTCAGGGCACTGCAATTCACAAACCTGCAGAGTTATAAATGATAACTCTCGTCCACAAATATATTGAGGGAAGGCAAAGAAGAGGATTTGAAATCAAGGCAGAATTGCAGGAAACAGATTTCAGGAGGTAGATTCGAATCGCCTTTAAAGCACATGAAAAGCGGCAAAACGTTGACAATGATGCCCTTGGCCAAAAAGGGCGTATGCGTTTTTTCCTGAATATATTCAGGAAAAAACGCATACGCCCTTTTTGGCCAACCAAGCAACCTGGAAAGGCAAATCAGCGCTACAAAGAAGACTCGCTACCCATCGGTCAAAAGGGCCATGCTGAAAAAAGTCTCAAAACCAGAAATGCAGGACAGGCCATGGAGAAATGGGAGCCTTGCTACACTGATGGGCGGGATGTAAATTGCCAACAGCCACTCTGGAGAAGTGTACGGTGTGTCCGGAAACATCCAAAAAACACAGCTTAGAGAGCATAGGGCACTTCCACTCATGGGGGTATAAATTGGGAAAATGAAAAATCAGCAAGACACAAGCACCCCAAAGTTTAGGGCTGCTCTGTTGACCAGGACCTCCACTTCATTCCACCTTCAATATCCCAGGAAAGAGAAAAATGGATAAAGAAGTTGTGGTCCTTATGTACAATGGAATATCACTCAGCCATGAAATCAATGTCATAAGGCTAGTAGCAGCATGATGAGTGGATTTAGGTACGACGATTCTAAGTGAAATAAGTCACACAGAAAAGGACACTTCTCATAAGGTATCACTTATAGAGGGAATGTAAAAACCGTTACACTTGAACTGAATTACAAAACAGAACAGAGTCACACATGCAGAAAACACACTATGGCTGCTTAACGGGAAAGGTGAGGTGGGGTGATACATAAAACAAGGGTTTCAAATTAGCTCAGATACCGTTCCATAAACCCAATATGTAATAGACAAGACCTACTCCTTGCTCAGAGAACTGGACTCAACACGCCCTATTCACCGCACAAGAATATATCTGACTAGTAATAATCTTAAAACCTATGTATTGATATCTCTCTGTTAGTGTGTCAAGTGGGTGTAAAGCGGCATAAACACAGCAGTGAAAAGCAGCTAAACCCCATTATAAAAATAAATTACTTTTACAAACCCATGAAACAAAGACAGTGAAAGAGAGAGAAATTCTTACACAATGCGTTCAGGGGCTGTGATGCAACCTGGATTGACCATATCTAGACCCACAGCTGGATGAGACATAAGGGTGGACACTCTTGGGGCTGAGAGGTTTGGTGAGGTTGGGTGAGCAAACGCAGACCCTTTAAAGTAATACTGCGTGGTACCCATCGCATGGGTCCCAAATCTACAGGTTCAAGGGCATATTCCTACATCGAAAACATGCATGAGAAAACAAAAAGATGGTACACCATGTGATGGGGAAAGGTTTCTAAAACGCACCTCATTTCTCTTCTCCTTGTGCCCGGCTTCACCATTCCAGACGCTTTACGAATAATCTCCCTACTTGGAGCATCAGCACCTTTAACCTCCTGTTCCGTACAGGTTGCAATTTGTCCTGAGGATGAACGGGTAGACGGGGAACCAGGGAGAGACTAGCTCTTGTTGTTGGGACAGGCACAGGTCACTCTATTTTCCCATCAGGAAGAAGAATTAACCACAGGCTCATCCTGCCCCCTGGAACCAGAACAGGGCCTGAAGCCATCCTGCGCTTTTGCGGCCAGCTCCCAAAAAAGCGAGTTGTAAAATGGAGCTTCAGGGCACTGCAATTCACAAACCTGCAGAGTTATAAATGATAACTCTCGTCCACAAATATATTGAGGGAAGGCAAAGAAGAGGATTTGAAATCAAGGCAGAATTGCAGGAAACAGATTTCAGGAGGTAGATTCGAATCGCCTTTAAAGCACATGAAAAGCGGCAAAACGTTGACAATGATGCCCTTGGCCAAAAAGGGCGTATGCGTTTTTTCCTGAATATATTCAGGAAAAAACGCATACGCCCTTTTTGGCCAACCAAGCAACCTGGAAAGGCAAATCAGCGCTACAAAGAAGACTCGCTACCCATCGGTCAAAAGGGCCATGCTGAAAAAAGTCTCAAAACCAGAAATGCAGGACAGGCCATGGAGAAATGGGAGCCTTGCTACACTGATGGGCGGGATGTAAATTGCCAACAGCCACTCTGGAGAAGTGTACGGTGTGTCCGGAAACATCCAAAAAACACAGCTTAGAGAGCATAGGGCACTTCCACTCATGGGGGTATAAATTGGGAAAATGAAAAATCAGCAAGACACAAGCACCCCAAAGTTTAGGGCTGCTCTGTTGACAAGGACCTCCACTTCATTCCACCTTCAATATCCCAGGAAAGAGAAAAATGGATAAAGAAGTTGTGGTCCTTATGTACAATGGAATATCACTCAGCCATGAAATCAATGTCATAAGGCTAGTAGCAGCATGATGAGTGGATTTAGGTACGACGATTCTAAGTGAAATAAGTCACACAGAAAAGGACACTTCTCATAAGGTATCACTTATAGAGGGAATGTAAAAACCGTTACACTTGAACTGAATTACAAAACAGAACAGAGTCACACATGCAGAAAACACACTATGGCTGCTTAACGGGAAAGGTGAGGTGGGGTGATACATAAAACAAGGGTTTCAAATTAGCTCAGATACCGTTCCATAAACCCAATATGTAATAGACAAGACCTACTCCTTGCTCAGAGAACTGGACTCAACACGCCCTATTCACCGCACAAGAATATATCTGACTAGTAATAATCTTAAAACCTATGTATTGATATCTCTCTGTTAGTGTGTCAAGTGGGTGTAAAGCGGCATAAACACAGCAGTGAAAAGCAGCTAAACCCCATTATAAAAATAAATTACTTTTACAAACCCATGAAACAAAGACAGTGAAAGAGAGAGAAATTCTTACACAATGCGTTCAGGGGCTGTGATGCAACCTGGATTGACCATATCTAGACCCACAGCTGGATGAGACATAAGGGTGGACACTCTTGGGGCTGAGAGGTTTGGTGAGGTTGGGTGAGCAAACGCAGACCCTTTAAAGTAATACTGCGTGGTACCCATCGCATGGGTCCCAAATCTACAGGTTCAAGGGCATATTCCTACATCGAAAACATGCATGAGAAAACAAAAAGATGGTACACCATGTGATGGGGAAAGGTTTCTAAAACGCACCTCATTTCTCTTCTCCTTGTGCCCGGCTTCACCATTCCAGACGCTTTACGAATAATCTCCCTACTTGGAGCATCAGCACCTTTAACCTCCTGTTCCGTACAGGTTGCAATTTGTCCTGAGGATGAACGGGTAGACGGGGAACCAGTGAGAGACTAGCTCTTGGTGTTGGGACAGGCACAGGTCACTCTATTTTC